>NW_005370016.1:2985398-2991737 GCF_000412655.1 Myotis brandtii
GATGTTTCTCTCTCATCGATGTTTCTAACTCTCTATCCCTCTCCCTTCCTCTCTGTAAAAAATCAATAAAATATATTTTTAAAAAAAAGAATTTACAGGTAGTATTTAAGAACATCAGTCTTCATTTTACCATAAGGTGACAATACTAACTTATTCAGAATGCTGTTTCATAGACTGAAGAGAAGCTAATAGTTCTGAAATACTTTAATTTAAAGTTTTCATGTTTTATTTAGTTTTAAACTGAGAAATTAATGATTGATAAATTCCTTTATCTAAACTTTCTTTCTCAGTCTTACATGTGTGCACATGTACACACATACACTTGTATTCTCACATAGAGCTTTAGTAGCTTATTGTCACCCATAATATTTCTCTCCCCGAAGCAGGAATAAATACAAAACATCAAAGATTGTCTAAAATATTGGTGTACAAAAAGAATTTAAAACATTAAAATATAAAATCATTAAAATGTTTTCTTTGGTCATAACCTAAAATTAAGTCATGAGTTTTATGCTGAGTGGATCCCTTTGGTCAGATGTTTCCCTTTCTTAAGAAATATGCTATCAATGCCTCAGACAAGCATTACTAAGTAAGTAGTCTTGATCTAGTGATGTTTTATTTATCCAGAAAAGAAACGTAGGTAACTTTCAGGTCAAGATTCTCTTAGACCCAGAAAATTCATCTAAGTTTCCCCAAACTCAATTTCATATACAAAGACAACTTTTCTTACCTGCCATCACTCCGTAGGTTGATGGCTGATTTCCATAATGACAGGAAGGAACAGAGTAATGAAGTCCTGTTGCTGTGTTTTCCAACGTTGTCACCGGGAAATATGTACGCAAGCATTTAGAAGTTTGAATCAAAGACAAAATAGATGGGACTGGTAAGAAAATGTATGATGATTCAAGACATGTTCATTTCATTTCAAAAATACACATTTATGCCATTCTTAAATTGACATGACAATTGTTTGTTTTCATTTGGGGAAAGTTCTCTGAGTAAGTTAAAACTAGGGGGTGCCCTAGCTGGTTTTGCTCAGTGGATAGAGCACTGGCCTGCAGACTGAAGGGTCCCAGGTTTGATTCTGGTCAAGGGCACATGCCCGGTTTTCGGGCTGGATCCCCAGAAGCGGTCATGCAGGAGGCAGCCAATCAATGATTCTCTCTCATCATTGATGTTTTTATCTCTCTCTCTTCCTCCCTCTCTGAAATCAGTAAAAATATATTTTAAAACAAAATAAAACAAAACAAAAAACTAGGGAGTTAAAGATTGTCAAGTAGTGAGATAAAAAAAAAATCATCAGTGGACAGTAGCCTTTACTGACTATCCTATGCTCTGTGAGGGGGCTGACTGACCAGTTTGGACTTGGCTAATTGAGAGTTGCAGAATTTGTTCAGCCTTCATCCAATATAGACATCGTAACAAACTGGCTAGAGGAATAGTCTCTTAAAATTCTTGTGTAAAATGGTATTATAAAGTGGTCTTTCATTGGAAGAAAGATTACAGAAATGGACTCTTGAACTGTTTTTATATTGGTTATTCTGCTAACATATTTTTTCCATCAAAGAGGAAATGGCACAGCAACTAAGCTCCTATTCTATACAATCATGAAAATCCCCCTAAATTTAGAGGTTTGTGCTAACTCTGTGACAATGTATAATGTGTTCATGTTGCTGTTGAAACCTTGAGGTCATTGGTTTCTGCATCCACACAATCAATTTGACAATTCCAATGATAAAGCTGCTCAAAAAATAAGTTGATTATTGAGTGGTGATGTCTGTAAAGGTTGTACCTACTATATACACACAAACTTGTTCATAAGTAGTTACATGCTTCATGGAGTCAATGTGTACTTTGAAAGTAAATTTAAATTACTAAACTTTTTAAAATCAAGCTTTAAACATGAAAAAACAAGATGACTAAAACCAGGGAATATTCACACTAATTAATGTTTCTTCACATATTTAATATTCTTATTCTCTGTCATATCCTGAATATAGCATTTGCTTTTCATAAATATAGTATAGGCATATCTTCTTGAACAAATATCTAAGAGATATTAAAAAGTAGGGAATTTAGATCTTTTGAAAATATTAAAATATTATCTAGTAATTAAAGCCATCAGGTCTCCTAAAAAAATAAATCATTTTTCTCTAACTATAGAACAATGTTTAATATTTTAAAATATCTGCATAAATTCCCACTTTACAATTGACACGTAGAAAGAACTAATTTCATTTTACATTACTATTACACAAACCTTGCTCCACATTACAAAATTAAACAAATAAACACAAAACAAGAGCTCTTATTATTATAACCATTATTTCAAATACTTATTTGGACAAATGATTATGATTTGATGAAAAATATAAATTTAATGCTATTATCATTTAAAATACATTTAGGTCATTTTTACTCATCATATATTTTTTTACTTTATAAAGTTTAAATACATTTTGTTTCTCTAATTTTGAGCAGTTGGATAAATGATAGGCTAACTTATTAAATATGTTACTTACTTATTTAAAAATAAATACATCTTAAAAATAAATGGGGTTTTGAGTCTAAACTTGCTAAATCATTACCTCAATTCTAAATTTTATTTTCATTCTGAAATAATATTCACACAGTAAATTAAACAAACATTATATTATTCTCCTAGCCCCTATTTATAGAAAACTCTATTATTAAAAATATACAATTAACTAGTGATAGTTTAAATTTTTATAGCACAAATTTTTTAAAAAAATATTTTATTATGATTTCAAGAAACATGTTTCACTATACTTCCATTATTACCTTTCAAGTTAAATAATGAGAATATTAGGTAGGTGAAAAAGATTTCAACATTAATGACTTTGCCAAAGTCTAGCTATGTAGTTTCTATATTCTTTAAAATACAGCTGAAGATTAATGCTGAATTTACATATATATTTGAAATCTTACTAATTATAATATAAAGCCTAAATCATTTAAATCAGAATATAAATTTATCAACTCAAATTTTGCTTTCTAAATGTATAATATTTTCCCTATTTAGATTGCTTTCAAAACAAGTGGAAAATAAACATAGCACATTGCTATTTAATAGAAGAAATGTATTCAAGACTTAGTCTATTTATAATTCTATTTTAAAACACTTACTTTACTATATAATTAAAGAATGAATTATGCATTAACAAAACATATTTATTTGTGTTCAAGACAGTTTATTTGAATTTTCAAGTTTAATTTTTATTTAAGAAAGTTATGTAAAGAAAATATTAAAACTTGGTTAAAGGTTGAAATCTCTTCAGAACTCAGTTCCTGGGCTCTAAAGGTTATATAGTGCTTCTAGTTTTTATTTTTGAGTTTTAATTATGCTAAAAATAAGTTTATTAAAATTACTTAATTAGTTTATTCTTTGAAATCCATTGTTGTTGGTATTGGGAATCATTTAGTTGTGTTCACGGTGAAGTATTTGGCTGGTTTTATAATAGTAGCAAATGTAATCTAAAAAACAAATTTTTAAGTTAAGAAAATTACTGCTTTAAAACACTAAATTATTTTAGACTATTTCTTTAGTTTTGCTGTGTATCCATAAACTTCCAATTAAAATGATTTTTGGATTAAAAATAGCCAAATTTACTGCTTACTTATATAAAAAAAACAGATCTTTACAATGAAACCAAAAATAAGTTAAATTACGACACTTACTAATATTGCTTGAAAAATTTCTTAGATATTTTGACTTCTTCAATATCCTTAATATTTAACTTTAAACATATGAAACTGAAAGGAAAAATAAAAGTAGCAAAGATATCTAAATTAACAAGATCCAAAGCATCCATTCTGAAATCTTTAGGCCCAGCCACCGGCAGACTGTTATTGGAGTCAGTACCTGTAGACATCACATTGGTGGTATGGTTGGAGACTGGTAGGCACTCGGCAGCGCTGTGATGCATTATCAGAGGCAGAGTTGCAGAAGACTCAGAATTAAGAGGTATAAAGGTATCAGCCGAAGTAAAAGGTTGGCAACTCATTCCCACAGTGAGTAGAAAAATTAGGAGAATTGTTGCTCCCCAAATCAGAGTTTTATTCTATTACTGTCTCAAAGGGCTGTTTCAAATCTCACTACCTGCATATATACATCAGGAAGGCTCTGAAGCGCCAAGAGGGCGCGTGCTGGTATTTATACTGCAGGGAAAGCCCTTTATACATGTTAATCATCTTTTCCCAGGGGTATTGCTTTATCATGTGAACTGCCTTCCTTCTACCTCAAACATAATCCAAGCCCCACAGGAAAGCTTGTTTTGGGTATAGATTGAGGGTAAGGGAGAAATCTGAAACTTTTTCTGACAGCTTCAGTAATGCAGACCTTTTAGAAAGAAATAAACTTAAATAAAAGTGTCCCTCAAAGAAATAATGTTACAATAAATTGAAAAATAGGTGTCTTTTTATTATTAACACATATGTACATGACAAATGTATATATATGTTTTCCTTTTTTGATAACTTTGCATTAAACTTACAAAAAACAAGAGAACATACTATACAATTATAAGAAATTATGAATATTTAAGTTTAAATTGAAAGAAGCATAGATGACTAAATATGAGAATTAATATATAACTACTGATTCACATTAAATGATGCACCTTTGAAAAATCTGTGGAAACCAATTTCATTTTTATAATATTACTAGTGCCCTGGTGCATGAAATTCATGCATATTAAAAGGGGATTAATTAGAGGAAATATTTTAATATTGCTATTTGCCCTTTCTCTATAATAGAAGTGTCAGAGATGAAAGAAAATTAGTAAAATGTATACAAAAATCTTCCTCTTGTCAGAGTCTGGGGCACCAGAGTCAAATCCCTGTCCACCGCGGTGCCTCAAAATTGCGCGAGACCCAGACCCAGCCGGCTCACCCCCATTGGGAGAGATCCAGACCCGGCCGGCCCCACCCTTGTCAAGCCCTGTTGGGCCAGGGAGGCGCAGCCTCAGCCTGGTGCCAGGGTGGGCAGTGCAGCCTGAGGTCCCCTGTCAAGCCCCACTGGGCCGGGGATGCAGCCTGAGGTCCCCTAGCACAGCCCTGGAGTGAGGGGAATGGCCTGAGGTCCCCCAGCCTGGGCCAGGGCGGGGAGCATGCCGTGAGGTCCCTGTCAAGCCCCGCCAGGTGGGGGATGTGGCCTGAGATCCCCTGTCAAGCCCCGCCAGGCGAGGGGGCACAGCCTGAGGTCCCCCATCAAACCAGCCTGGTGGGGGATGCAGCCTTAGGTCTCCTAGAACTGGGGTGGGGGCATGGCCTGAGGTGCCCCTTCAAGCCCTGCTGGGTGGGGGGCGTGGCCTCAGGTCCCCTGGCCCAATGCCAGGGCAGGGGGCATGGCCTGAGGTGCTCCGTCAAGCCCTGCTGGGCGGGGGGCACGGCCTGAGGTAACTTTGGCCTGGCGCTGGGGCAAGGGGCACAGCCTGATGTCCCCTATCAAGCCCCACTGGGCAGGGGGCACGGTCTTAGGTCCCCTGCCCCAGCCCAGTGCCACGCAGCCTCAGGTCCCTGCTGATTGCTCATTAAGGCTTGTTACAGGAACTTGGTCTCCGCTGTGGGCGCAGCCATCTTGTGTTACGGAAACTCCGCCTCCGCTGTGGGCACCACCATATTTGTGATGGCACGACGGTCAATTTGCATATCCCCTCTTTATTAGATAGGATTAATGGAATATATTGAATAAAATGGTAGCAATCTGTAGAGACAATGAACATGAACAATAGTAGCTCTCCGTTGATTTCAATTTACTCATTAAAATGAATATCTAGTAAACTCTTACTAGATACCAATGAGATTCTAGGCACTTTCTACAGTTATGCCATGCAAATCTCACAACACCTCTATGTGTTACATACCACACCATCCTCACTACACTTGAACTGTTCCCGAACCTCTGATATTAGGCTTTCTGCTCCAGAGCCTGTAGTAACCACAGTAACACTGGGTGCAAACTTTGTACATTGAATATATTGACGTTATCTACACTAATAAAAGAGAAACATGGTAATTGGCGTACGACCGCTACCCTTTTCATTGGCTAATCAGTGAGTATATGCAAATTAACTGTCAGCCAAGATGGCGGCCGGCAGCCAGGCACTGAAGCGAGCACGAGGCTTGCTTGCTGCAGACTCCAACGTTCCCCGCCTCACTTGCCAGCCTCTCAGTTGCAACTCTAAGCAACTATATACTATGTTGCAAATAAGAAGGTAAACAAAACCCCAGAAAACAGCCGGACTGAAACCCAGCCGGACCGAAACATTGTATCCATCTTTTCAGCAGCGAGGCCTCAGAGCTAAAGCTGGCCCAAAA
>NW_005370016.1:2992732-3003407 GCF_000412655.1 Myotis brandtii
GGGAGCAGGCCTAAGCCAGCAAGGCGTTATCTCCTGAGGGGTCCCAGACTGCGAGAGGGCACAGGCCGGGCTGGGGGACTCCCCCTCCCCCGCCCCCCGAGTGCACAAATTTTTGTGCACCAGGCCTCTAGTTTATAGTAATAAAAGCATAATGTGCAAATCGACCGATCGGCCATCCAAATGTCCTTCCAGACGAAGCCAGGGTGGTGAGGGATCAAGGCCTCTAGTACTAGAATAAGAACACACAATATGCCACAAACACTTGATTCAAAGATAAATATCAGCATCAAGATTTTACAATGATTCTGATTTCAATATATAAATGAATAAATGCAGTACTTTAAAAATGTATACTAGGAGTAAAATAGCACACAGAAGTAACCTGACAGGCATAGATATAACTTATGACATTATTATTAAGGGCCATGTTTCATTATATTTTTTTGAAATTTTATATTACGTATTGTTTCAAGATAACTTGGAATTGGTTGCTTTGTGATCATTTAATGTTAATATTGAGAATGCACTTTCAAAAAACCTGAAACTTAAATATTTTGTTAATAACCAGTTGATATATTGTAGGAAAAAAGATAAGGTTGCCCAAATCACTAGATATTGCCTCAAAATATTTTTTAATTTATTTTATATTTTTCCATTTTTAAAACTTTATTAGTCTTCTTTAATGAGAGAAGATTATGGTAATAAAAAATAATTACCTTAATTTTGCAGAATTCCTATAATTTTCAGACTTTACATATACAAAAAAATACTTTTTCAGTATATTTATAAAAATAATTTGTTAATAAAACTAAATAAAAATAAGTTCATTGGACATTGAATATTTTTAAAATTAAATAAATGATACATAGAGAGAATCACACTTGAAATCCCCCTAATAATTTTGCCATTACTTAGAGTCATTGGAATATGTTCATAAAGTATACCAACTAAATGGTAGATAATGAAGAGTACTATAAAACCTGCCTTGGACAAAAAAAAAACCTACCCAGTGAATTGCCATGCTACCTAAATTCTAAAATTGAATTCATACACATAATTTCCTTAATAACAGCTTTAGTTTTTTAATCATTTGTGCTGTAAAATGCAAACAGAATGTTACAGTTAAAATTATGTAAAGTCAGGAAATATATGTTCACATTATAGCTTTCTCACTTAATACTACAATCTAATAAATTACCAATTTTTAAATCAGCTTTTTATACACATAATTTTACATAACATTGAATTTTTAAAAATATGTTTTTATTGATTTTTAGAGAGGAAGGGAAAGGGAGAGATAGAAACATCAATGATGAGAAAGAATCATTGATCAGCTGCCTCCTGCACGCCCAACACTGGGGATTGAGCTGGCTACTCAGGCATATACCCTGACTGGGAATCAAACTGTGACCTCCTGGTTCATAGGTCGACGCTCAACCACTGAGCTACACCGGTCAGACCATAACATTGAATTTTATAGATCTATTACATTTTAACCATTTCTTTATTGTTGTGTCTTTGTATTTTTTTCTGCTTTTCACTTTTATAAATAACAACACAATTAACCTTTTTTGTCCAGAATGTTTTTTTACACAATATGTTTTTACCAGATAGCTATTTTAGATTATTTTGAATATCCCTTCTTAGGATAGATTCTTTGAATGAGGATTATTGATTTTGTCCTATGAGATTTTTTAAAAAAATATATTTTTATTGATTTCAGAGAGGCAGGGAGAGAGAGAGTCAGAAACATCAATGATGAGAGAGAATCATTGATCAGCTGCCTCCTGCACACCCCCTACTGGGGATCTAGCCCACAACCCAGGCATGTGTCCTTTACTGGAATCGATCCCGGGACCCTTCAGTCCACAGGCTGTCGCTCTATCCACTGAGCCTAACCAGTGAGGGCTGTTGTATGAGATTTTTAAAGCTCTTGAAACCATTCCCAAATTACTTTTATTTAAAAAGAAAAAAGATATTTTTAGAGTAGTTCTAGGTTCACATTAAAATTGAGCAGAAAGTACAGAGAGTCCCCATGTACTCATTGTCCCCACACATGCATAGTCCTCCCTACTGTCAACATTCCCCTCCAGAGTGACACGTTCGTTAGAATTGATGAATCTACATTTGCCCATCATTACCGCCCAAAGTCCACAGTTTACATCAGAGCTTGCCCTTGTACATTCTATGGGTCTTAACAAATATATGACTGTAACCATTGTAATATCAATAGTTTTACTGCCCTAAAAATTCTCACTATTTCATCTATTCATTCTTTTTTTCCTCCCTAATCCCTGCCACTGATGATCTTTTAAACTGTCTCCACAGTTTTGCCTTTTTCAGTATGTTATATACTTAGAAATGTACACTATATATAGCCTTTTCAGATTTTTTTCCACTTAGTAATTTTAGCTACTTCTGTGTTATGTCATGGGTTGGTAGCTCATTTCTTTATAGCGCTGAATAATATTCCACTGTCTGGATTTACCACAGTTTATTTATCCATCCACCTACCAAAAGACATCTTGTTGCTTTCATTCAGGTTTGGGTAATTATGAATAAGGTTGCTATAAACATCTGTGTGCAGATTTTTCATACATTTTTAAGTTCTTTGGGTAATTACCAAGGTGTTCAATTGCTGGATCATGTGGTAAGAGTATGTTTAGCTTTGTAAGAAACTGCCAAACTGTCTTCCAAAGTGGCTGTACCATTTTGTATTCCCACCAGCAATGAATGAGAGCTCCTATTGCTCCACATCTCATCAACATTTGCAGGTCCCTGATGGTACACGATGCCTAACATCCTTCATGTTTTGTTTTGTGTTTTTTTTTTTGAATCTGTATATTTTCTTGAGTGAGGGGTCTGTTCATATTATTTGCCCATTTTTAACTTGGGTTGCTAGTTTTCTTATTATTGAGTTTTAAGAGTTATTTGTATATTTTGGATAACAATCTATTATCAGTTATGTCTTCTGCACATATTTTTTTCTCAGTCTGTGGCTTGTCTTCCAAATTGCTTTTTCAAATAATTTGTTCTATTATGATTTGACTTCAAATATCAGAAACAAGTTGAGTAAAAAACAGTGGTGTATTTTTAGGAGATACGGGGGTTTCTTGGAACTCACAGAAAAGAAGGTTAGGCCATAGGCAGAGACTGAAGAAAAAATGGAAAGCCATTTGCCACATCTCTCTGACTCTCTTACTCTTTTTCCATGTCTCTCATTTTTCACACTTTCTACAAAACAGCCTAGCTGATTGTTCATTTATGCTACCTCACAGATTTCCAGATCACACCTTAAGCGTTTAGCCAGGTAAAGAGATTACTTGCTGCTTCTCAATCTACACTATGAGAGAAACATTCTTATTGGCTATGGCTATTGGTGTATTGCAACATGGTTCCTGTGCCCACACTTGTAAATGAATGGGCTTGCAGTGGGAGCATTCAGGCATTTGTAGGTGTTGAGAAATTATCTGGAAAGACTTCCTTAAAATGTAATTGATGCTGTTCTACCATTTTACAATAGCACCAGTAGAGTAAAATTGACACTTTTTTTTCATTCTCAATGTCAGTAATGAAATCTAAATGTTAAGGCTTTATTAGTCTGATAAGACAGTAGCATTTATTAATTCAATTTCAATTTTCAATGCTAATATGCTACATTTCATATATATATATATATTATTTATTTGTATTTATCATTTCATTAATTAACAGATAACATATTTTGTCCTTTTATTTAACACCCTTCAGTTTTTATTATCAATTTGTGTTTTTTAAATATATTAAATATATTAATTTTTATTGTTTTTATAATTTTATGATTAAATATTTTCTAATTTTTTGCTTGTATTTTAAATGTAGTTGGACTTTGATATATATAATATTTTATATATAAACTAAATACATTGATGTTTTATTTTGTGCATATCTTAATGATTTTAAGTTTTATTCTCGCTCATCCAGTGTTTTTTTGTTTGCTGGCTTGTTTTGCTTTTTGTTATTTTTGAACCTTAAAAATTCCTCAAGATTTTAAGCTGCCACATTAATTAGATTTCTAGATGTTATTTATAATTGCTTAAATACTAATAAAATTGGTAGCACAATCTGAAAACTATCAGATAAAAAAAAGAAAATTCTACTTCAATTTAAGGTAATGAAAGAAAATATAGTAGAATTCTTGGTCAGGAATATTTATTAGTCTTGATCATTCTCTGTACCTCCTCTCCAAGTAAGCAAAGGATAATTTAAAAAATACACTGTTTGAGTTTTATCATAATAATTAGATTTTAAGACAATATATAAGCCCAGATAAATGTTATTAAAAATAATATTCAAACCTATTTATCTCCAAGTATAGAATTGATATTTTTTTTTCTTTTTCATGTCTGTGCTTTCTAATTTTTCTACATTTTGCTTCAGATGAAAAGTACAGCATAATGGTTCAGTATGTGCTAGTTTCTGGAGCCAAATTGGGCTTGAACCCAAGCTTTACACCTTAATAGTTATGTACTGATTGGCAAGTAAACTTTATCTTTTAGTGTCTCAGTTTATCTTGTGTGTAAAATGAAGATAATACTGTTTCTTTTTTTTTTTTTTGTGGAACGCGTTACAGGATTTGCTGGACACCCTTAAGCAGGGGCCATGCAAATCTCTCTTCTCTGTATCGTTCCAACTTAGTATATGTGCTGCCGAAGCCAACACGATAATACTGATTCTTGTTTCATTTAGAAAATGGCATGTAATAAATTTTTAATAAATGTTAGCACTTATTAAGTGAATTTTTATAATAATGAATATGACTATTAAATCAATGTGCTTTATGAGTATTATTTCAATTTATCATCTCATTAATGCAGTGAGGTAGGTACCATTTTACAGACTAGGAAACTGAGTCATAGAGAGGTTAAAGACTTACCAAGAGCTATACAATAAGTAGTGGAGCTTATATGAGAATACAAGTTGTTTAAGCCTGAGCAAGTTACATAATACTGCCTTATATTGTATTAGGAAAAGGTATGTTGATACTGAGATTTATTTAGTTCTAGTTCTATATCTATATCTATGTATATCTCTGTATAGGTTTTTTGTTTGTCACATGGTTTCTAAGAGATAAAATGGGAGGAAAAGGTAATTCTTTAAAACACGACAGTATTCTCTTGATCTGGATTTCTATATAAGGCTGTATTAGCACCCGGCACATTACATAAATAATAGCAATATTATTTCTTGTATGGCAATGAACTAACACTGCTAAATAATTTAACTCTATTCAACAATGTGTTCAATTTCTGTTAATAATTTATTCTTCACCAACTTGCTATTCAAATCACATTAAAACTAATTAGAATATGTGGTCATTGCTCTCTCTCTCTCTGTCTCAAAAAATATGTATATATTAGAGAGGGGGGGAATTAAGAGGGGGCATTACCATCAAGATATGAAAATGAATCTAAATTAATTTATTCAGTTAGTCTAAGTGGCAATAAAATGTAGTATTCCCACAACTCATAACTTTTGAAAAGATGATAAATTTTACTCAAAGCAGTTTTTTAAGAAAAAGATTATAGAGCCATATGGACTGAAAAGTAACTCAGTCACATTGGAAGCAGACATTATTTAAAGCACACGTCAGTCTTGCATGCCATGTGTGGCTCTTTACTGATAATGAAAGCGGCGATGATATGCAGATTATTCCGTTTATTCTTGCTTAAATCTTTTCCTATCCAGAAATCAAGGTTCTTTATTGCCCAAGGAAGAGATAATGACAATGGCTTGCAAGCCTGCTGAAGATGAATGCTCCCTTAATGCTGTCTGAAGGGTAAACTTATCACTTAAGGGACCTAAACGTCAAGGTGAGACACTGACTTAGGAACGATGCTCGCCCGTAAGAGCATATCCCTGTTGTACTAGAGTTCATGGGTAAATTTATCACTTCCCTCACTCATGTAAATAGAGTAAGTCTTGTCTAAACAATGAGCTGCTGTGTCTGAATTAATCTAGTTGGAAAACCTCTTTGCTTCCAGTTTTATTAGACAGCATTAACACATGCTGCGCACAGGTACATACTGGAGTGTATAAATCTTTCACAAAAGATGTTCGCTATTGGAACCTGAATTAGAGAACATATATTTTTATTCACTATACTCATGATATAAAAAAACATGATTAGCTTCTTAGTAGTCATACTGGGTAACACAAGGATATCATATGGTGTAACAAGAAATGAATACAGAACACAGCAACTTAATTGGTATTGTGCCGAAAGAGCCTGACTCCTTTTTCATCTAAGCATCTCTGAAGATGAAAGAAGCAGAATGCTTTCCTCAGTTACAGCAGCGAGATTATTTAATTATAATCATCTGGCCATGGCTTAGTTCATGACCCAAGATAATCTAATGTAGGGGTTGTAGAAGGGAGACAATGTAGACAGGGGTGCAAAGTAGGGGAAAGAAAAGTGTTTCATTTCCTCTGATAGAGATCAAAGGCTACGTGTGATTATTTGGGAGTACCTCTGTGTTTTGTGCTGTTTTTGAGGAGGGCCGAATTATGTTGAATAAAAATTCAATCATTTCTGTGTATTCCCAATGTTTGGTTAAAAAAACCCACAAAAGTGTAGGGAAGCAAAACATTATGGATCACAGTGAAGAATGACAAGTCTTTTAGAAGACAGATTCGTACCACATTCTTTAAGACTACCTGTCCGAAAATGTTATCAGTACCATTTATGTCTTCTTCTGCTTATTTTCCTTATACTACCATGTTTAAAGTATAATTTATGCTGCTTTCATCTTTTCTACTTATCATGCAGAATGTTAGATATGTGGATTATTAAACAAATTTATTTACATTTCTTTGAAAATACTTATTTTATATTTCTTGTAGTGTTAATATCACAGAAATTTTGTGATATAAATCTCTTCACATATTTTTATCAAGTACTAGCATTCTTCAGTATAGTAATTGAACAAGTGTGGAAGTAAATTCAAGTTTCTTAAGTGTCGTTATGAAGCAACCAGAATGTGACTCGGCAGGAAAGCTTAGAAAGAACAGATTAAGACAATTTATAGAATACTTCCTCATGACCTGAACAACAATAATGAGCCATATATGTGGTATGTGTGTATACATTTATAAATAATTAACTGTCTAGATCTTAGTTCTCTTAATAAAAACAAAGGTAATTACATTCTTTTTGACAGGAGCCTAGAAGTTTAATTAAGAAAAATTGAAGCGCTCAATAAAGGGTAAGTAAAATTAGAATTTTTCTCCCTAAGAGAGAATTTCTGTCTTGTACTATATTAATTCTGCAAATAAAAACCATTCTGTTGAACCCTGAAAAAAAGAACTCTCTTAGAGAATAAAGCTCTTCTTCCCATGGTTCTCAGAAAACATGTAAGTATAAACAAAGTATTCTGATAAAATTTTTCAAACTAGATTAGTTAAATTCTGAATTTTAAAGGATCATATATAATCAGAGTAAAACAGTGAACTGACCTGGAAATGTTTATGACAATAAATAAATAAAACCAGTGACATTGATATTCTTGGGATATTATGAATAAATAAAAATTAAAAAGTTTTTATAGAGTCATTTAATGAAACATATAATTGAATCTAACTAAAATCACTTAATTACTTCCCTCTATAAAATAAAGGTGCAGTATATATTAGACTGAATGTAATTATATTTCTAATGAAAAAGTGAATTAGTGACTCAGAAGTCATGAATGATGAAGGATTAAAATATTGACAATATTTACAAAATATAAACAAACAATTATTTTATAAAATACATTCCCCTTTAATAATAACACATATTGATTATTCATACACAGTGAAATAAACATCTTTCTTACTTGTTTTACTGTAACTCTACATATTTTTAAGAAGTCAAGTAGATTGAGTGGGAGAAAAGAGAAAGGGATGTAAAAGAAGAGGGAGTTGGGGGAAGAGAGAGGGAGGGACTGGAGGAGATTAATACTAGACCTTCTGTTTAGAAGAACCATTGAGAATATAGTGTAATGGTAGGAAGGGTCAGGCACACAGGGCATATATGACAAGGAATGCTGATCATCTTTCCTAAGTGACATTTACATATATACCACATAATATGAATCAGTTCATTATGATAGAGATAGTAAGCACAATGTAAAATACCAGTACTACAAAGAATTTTGTCTTCTTAAATTAATATCTTAGTATCTGCTTAGTATCTCTTCTACTTTTAATTGATATCTATAATCTTTAGAGAAAATTTGGAGAAATAAGAAGGATGAAAATAGGAGTGGAACAAGTTCCTAGAATTAGTCTATTACGCAAGTTTGTAAAGCTAACTACAGAATTTCAGTTAAAAAATTATTAGTAATGAGAACAAAAGTTCTTTTGAGTTCATGGGGTTTTAGAATGTTTTAATTGCTTCTTTTATATTGAAGAGCAAAGTACAAATCATAATGGTATTGAGAAACGATGACCTAATCAAGATTAACATGTAAGCACCCAGAAAATCCATTTCTTTTTTATTCAAACCTGAACTTTGGACACATACTTCTGTTTAATGAATATTGGTGCATTAGGCAGAAAAACATCATCTGTTCAAACACAGTTGGTGGTTTAAGGTTTCATTTTTTTATCAAACATCTTGCAAGCCAAGTGATTTCATCAGCATATTCAAATCAATTCCCAGCACCTGTAAAAGGTCACTTGTAACATTTTGAAACAAAAGACAAAGAAGGCAAGATTTTAACCTAAAGACATAATAATTTTAACCTAAAAACATAATAATTGAATTGTTTTCTAACAAAGTTGTTCTTAGTATTTTATATTTCCAATAACTTTTCAAATTCTATTAATAATTTCAAAATAATTTATACAAGTATAAATGTGAGAATTTAATTTTTGATGAAGGTGTCTTTAAGAAACAGTAGGAAATGAAAGTGTTATTTAATAATGGTCCTGTGACACTTGGCTTGCTTTTGAAAAACATTTTGGAATAAGAGCTTTACTTCCAAACATATATCAAATAAGTACACATGGATTAAAGTATTTGTTTAAAAAATGCAATCTTGCAAGTAGGATTTATAGGTGATTATCTAATCTTATGATGAAAATTGATTTTTAAAAAAATATATTTTATTGATTTTTTTACAGAGAGGAAGGGAGAGGGATAGAGAATTAGAAACATCAATGAGAGAGAAACATCGATCAGCTGCCTCCTGCACACCCCCAACTGGGGATGTGCCCACAACCAATGTACATGCCCTTGACCAGAATTGAACCTGGGACCCTTCAGTCCGCAGGCTGACACTCTATCCACTGAGCCAAACTGGTTAGGGCTGAAAATTGATTTTTAAAGAAAAATAAAATGATTCTATTAGGAAAAGACATACATATTTGGCTACATATATGCATATGATAAAGACCTATACGTCAAATTCACCGTAAGTACACTAATGTAATACTTTCAGTTCTGGAAAAATGCCACTCTTGTAATCAAGGCACTTTCTGCCACAAAAAGAAATACCACATAAAATTAAGTGTGTGTGTGTGTGTGTGTGTGTGTGTGTGTGTATGTGTGTGTATACACTCACTAAAAGAAAAGGAAAGGGGAAGGCAGAAAGTCAGAAAAGAGAGAGAGAGAGAGAGAGAGAGAGAGAGAGAGAGAGAGAGAGAGAAAACTAGAAAAAAAATCAGAGGTAAGGAAGGGAGGGAGGGAGGGAGGGAGGGAGGGAGGAAGGAAGGAAGGAAGGAAGGAAGGAAGGAAGTCTCCTGAGAATAAAATTAAACAGAGATGAATACATTGATGAATCTGTACCACATCTGGTTTTCTGTATGGAAAGGGAATGTTGGTCTTAATAGTCAGAATCTTCGGTTTAGTGGTCACATATTTTATAAGTATATATTATACTCAACAGAGGTGTAGCTACCCAAAGAAATATTGAGATTTAATAAAAAAAGAAAATAAGGACATTGGCAGAAAATAATCAAGATTTAATACAAAACCAGATTACTCACTAATTAAGTAAAAGGGAGATCAGGAATTGGAGGCTAGAACTCAGACTGTGTTCTGTTGTTGTTTTGTTGCTTTCATTTTATTTACTTATTGTTGTTATTTTTTAATTTACAGCTTACATTTAATATTCTGTATTAGTTTCAGATGTACAGAATAGTGGTTAGGCAATCATGTGCTTTACAGAATGGTCCCCCTAGTATTTCTAGAACATAGTTATTACAATAATATTATCTATAGAGGCTCAGTGCACGGATTCATGCACAGGTGGGGTCCATCAGCCTGGTCTGTGCCCTCTCGCAATCGAGGATCCCTCGGGGAATGCAGCAGTGCCAAAGTGGTAGGTGACCAGGGAGGAGCCCGAGCTGGGGCCAAGGTGCCACACTGCAGCTCATCCCAGCCCTGCTGCCCCTGCCGCTGCAGCTGCTGCTCAGTAGCACTGCCACAGAAGTGGGAGAGGCTCCCACTGTCGCAGCTGCACTCACCAGCCATGAGCCGGGTTTCTGGCTGAGTGGTGCTCCCACTGTGGGAGCACACTGACTATCACGGGGCAGCTCCTGTGTTGAGTGTCTGCCCCCTGGTGTTCAGTGTGGGTCAGAGTGACTGATCAACTGGTCATTCCTGTCGTAACGGTCACTCAGGCTTTTATATATATACTAGAGGCCCGGT
>NW_005370016.1:3005870-3011235 GCF_000412655.1 Myotis brandtii
ACCAGGAGGATCCCAGCTGAGGTCCCCTCCCTGCACCCAGTGCTCTCCTCCCTGTTCTACCACTGGGGGAAGGAAGCAGCTCACCTGCTCTGGACCCTGCCAACCTGGCAGGCTGAGGCACAAGTGGTGCACCCTAAGGTGCTGGTGGCTGCGAGCCTTCTCCCCCACCCTGAAGCATGGGGCAGGGTTGCAGCAGCTCACAGCCGCCCCTGGGCACCATGCAAGGAGACACCACTCTCCACTGAGCCACCATCCACCCAGGACCTGTGGGGGTTGGGATGGCCTCGGGCTCCCACTGGCCCCACTGAAGCCAGACTCAGCTTGGCCGGCCACCCCCGCTGCCCGAGAGCTGCGCATGCCCCATGGGTCTCATCGCCCTCATGAATCACCGTGGTCCGGCCGTCCCATCTCAGGAAGTGGCCATCCTGATTGTTATGGCTCACTCCCCGGTGCAGTTGGGCCTGCCCAGCAAGCATGTAGGCAGGAGCTGGGCCTCTGAGGGGAAGGAGGAGGGATGCGTGGGCCAGGGAAGAAGTGGGGAACTCGGTGGTGTAAACACAACCCCCCATGTCATGCTGGCCCCTCGCGCTGCATTCCCGAACCCCTGGGTGCCCCTGCCCAGTACTGTGCTCTCGGGCCTGGGGTGGGGATGAGGGACCTGGAGCTGCGGCCTGAAGGCAGCCCTCGCTGGCTTGGAATCGCAGTGGTCGATCAGGGAGGGAGGGATGCAGTGCCAAATTCCGCCTCTCTCTCTCTCTCTCTCTCTCTTTCTCGGAGAGGGCCCCGTGTCCCCGGCAGGTGGGCAGGGGCTCAGGCAAAGGCAAGCGATGCCAATCACCTCACCTGAGCCCCCACCCGCCCCTGGGTCGCACATGGGAGTGGGCCCTGTGTCCCCGGTGGGTGGGTGGGGCTCAGGCGAAGGCAAGCAATGCTGATTGCCTGGCCTGAGCCCCCGCCCGCCCCCGTGGTCTGGGATGGAGATGCCCCGCTCGCTGTTGTATTGCTGCCCACTCTGTTGCTGCTGAGGCGGTGGCGGCGGGGGCAGCTGATCTGGCCCGGGCCCTTGGCCCGCCACCTGAGCCTGAACCCCAAGCCGCAGCGGAGCTTCCAGCAGCCAAAGCAGCAGCAGTAGCCAGCGCTCCAAGCACCCGGAGCCAGCTGGGGGGACGGCGGCAACGGTGGCCAGAGTCCCAGCTCTCCTCTGCCACTGGCCCCGCCGGGAGCGCCCTGGCACAAAGTTCCCAGCTCCCGCTGCCAATGGCCAGGGACTTCTTAGGCGCCCCCTCCTCAGCCATACTTTTTCAGCTCCTTTCTTGGGGCCACTCAGCTGGGGTGGGTGGTGGCGCGGCAGGCAGCAGCTCCCCCTGACGCCAGGGAGATCTCCTCTGCCCGAGCCGTGCTCTGCCTGCCCCCCCATCTCCCACTCTGCGTCCCACAGTTGCTGCCTCCGAGGAAACTTGCGATTCATGAAGCGTGGGCCACAGGGAGAGCCCGGGTGGCTCCAGCGCTCTGGGGTTGCGTCCTGCCTTCCTGGCCCTCGGCTGGCTGGCTCCCGGCAGGTGGGCTGGGCTCAGGAGAAGGAAAGCGATGCCGATCGCCTTGCCTGAGCCCCTGCCCACCCCCGGGTTCCCCATGGGAGGGCTGGATGGAGGCAGGGTGGGTGGCGGATCACCGCGGTCCCACCCGCCAGCCCTAGGTCGGGTCTCACACAGGATGCCCGCTGCCCCGGGTCGCAGATAGCAGTCCCGGATTGGGGCGGAGCAGGCAGGATGGTACTGTCCTGCAGTGCCTGCAGTATGCAAATTGGCCGCCATCTTTGTTGGCGGTTAATTTGCATATCGTGCTGATTAGCCCATGGGAGGCGTAGCGAAGGTATGGTCAATTACCATGTTTGTCTATTATTAGATAGGATAGATAGTTTTTACACTATTATTGACTATATTCTCTATGCTGTAATTTACATCTCTATGGCTATTCTGTAATTACCAATGTGTACTCCTTAATCCCTTCACCTCTTTCACCAATTCCTCTGACCCCCTTCCCGCTGTCAAATGGGAGTCTGACTGTTTTTAAAGAGTTTTGAAGTAGAAGAAAGTAAAGAAATTCATTCCTAGTGGTAGTTGGTGTGAGTAGAGATACTCAAAGGAAACAAACCTAATAGAGAAGTTCTGGATGGGAGCCTATGTTTCTTTTGGCTGCCCCTGACCCATATTCTTCCCTACTACTCTACTATCACTGTAAGAACATGGCTTATTCCTTTTGAAGGTTTCATGGTCCATGAGACACTTTCCCACTATATCTGGGAAGGACAACAGTACATTTGACCTTGGGAATGGAACATCTGAAAGGCAAAGCATGTTCTCTCAAAAACAACAGTCATCTGTCAGAGCATAACTTCAGTGAATATTAATTCTAAAAGCCTCCACACATACACACTACCAAACAGAGGTGAGACTGGTAAAAAAAAAAATGGTGGTGAAGGAGACTGAGATCTCAGCTCTATCCATGTTTAAGCACATGGAAGTTTATAAGAAACTTCTCCCCGCCAGCTCTACTTTAAAATGAAGGCTCATAATAGGGCATAATTTATTCCCATGAGATTCTATGAAATAATTTCAAAACATGTGAATTTACATTCACAAAGTCATCTATATAAGAAATACTATACATGTTAATGTCTGTAAATCATTTTCTTTTAAAAAATATATTTTATCGATATTTTACAGAGGAAGGGAGAGGGATAGAGAGTTAGAGGCATCAATGAGAGAGAAACATTGATCAGCTGCCTCCTGCACACCTCCCACTGGGGATATGCCCCCAACCAAGGTACATGCCCTTGACTGGAATCAAACCTGGGACCTTTCAGTCTGCAAGCCAACGTTCTATCCACTGAGCCAAACCGGTTAGGGCTCATTTTCTTTTTAACTCAAATACTTTATCTCACAAGGCTGCTTGAAATTTAAACTTTAATAATTCCTGCAGATTCCCGGCCCCACAATTTTTCTGGATCTTAAGTCCCTGAAGTTATGGCCATCTGGTTGCAGTGGTTACTGTTTAGGCACCTTTGTTCTGACCTACATGGTTGCTGAAAGCCTTCACTGTTACATCTCTGCCATGCTTGAGACACTGAAATCCTTGGTGCAGAGCTCTGGGTGTGGATTGAACCTCATCAAGCACTTTCTGAAGGTCCTTGGGTCCTGCCAGAGAGTTGCCTGCATCCCTTCTTCTCCAAGTACCAACACCACTCTATTCTCTTGGCGGGAACGATTTGAAGGCACACATGTCCCTTTCCTCAAGTCATTAGATTTTTGGAAACAATCCAGAAAGCCTTGCAACAAAGCCATGGAAGTACTTGAGATAATGGAGAAAGTAAAGATAGAAAATGCAAGAAGAAAATGTAAAAAGTATTTTGCCCTAAATTCGAAAATTTATGTAAAGGAGATTGGGGGGGAAAAAAAAAGATATTGCTGAAGTTGAAGTCATTATGAAAACTATGGAGAGCTTGAGACTGGAATGCAGCCCTGAAGCATGGTTAGTAATTGAATTGGATGAAAGGACAAATTAGAAAAGCTGAGGCAGTGGAAGGAACTACAGTGAGCAATTGGGACTGCTTTCCCACTTGTCTTCGTGGCTATTAGGGCAATATCCTAATTGCACTGCTGTTTTTTTAATATTGGCTCTTTTAAAAAGTCCAAGTCTAACTTTATCCAAATAAATAAATAAATAAATAAATAAATAAATAATCTGGGATGTGGAGGGGAGCTGAACATCGTTGAATGAATTTTTTAAAAACCTAAAAAGAATATCACTATCATATAATTCTTTTAAAATCTCTTTATATGTACTTTTTCCCCAGAATAATGTTTTTTTTACTACATTTTCTTTCTTTGTGTGTGTGTTGCAGTTTTTACTGACATGATCTTATTTCCCCATATTTATGAAATAAGCAGTATTTTAAATTACCATTAATATTCAGTTTTATAAACTAACTAGAGGCCTGGTGCATGAATTTGTGCTCTGGTGGGGTCCTGCTGGCCCACCCCGACCAGGGCCAATTGGGGGCGGGGCTGGCCAGGGGAAAGGGCCATAGGAAGTTGACAGGCCAGCCCTTCCCCCTGGTCGAATTCCTGGTTGAACTCCGGTCGAGGGGACAATTTGCATATTAGCCTTTTATTATATAGGAAGATTTTTTTTTTTTACAATTCTCCCTCTTAATTACACCTTTGAGATAAGTAAGAATGGTGTCTATTTTCACCTACTCCCTGGCGTCACCCACCACATTTGGAGGAGCTAGATCCTGGCATAAGCATGTCTCTTGATTTTTAAAAGGTTGTTTGCAATGCAATGATTATCTCATTAATTGAAACCATAACTTGAGAAAGAACATTTACACCCTCTTCAATTAATATTTAATATTAAAATATAAAAGATTATATTTGAAAATGAAATGAATAATTTCATGGGAAGTTTAAAAAAGTCAAACGTAACCCCTTTGGCTACAAGTAAATCAGGGCTCTTACAAAAATGAAGATTAAATTATCATGTTTTATGAAAGTACAAATATACAAGGCACAATAAAAAGTAGAAGTAACCAAAGTAGATATAATGAACTTAAGATACACAATTTATTAAAGTACACAATCCATTTTTGTGTAATGACTACAAAAGATGTCAGTCTTAGTAACAGAAGAAAATTAAGGTTCAAAAAGTTATCTTAATAATGGCAAAAAATAGAATGATCATACTGCAATAAGTAATTTAATTTCTGGCACTAAGCGAATAACAGGACTAGTTCTACATGAAGGCTATTTAAAACTGCTTACATGATATAGAACACACCTTTCATATCCCCTGGTAATTATGACCACTGACAAGGCTTTGATGATAACCACTGGTTATTCCTTTATTAAAATAGTCCTCTTCTCTTGTGATTTGTGTTGACCATATAATTTATCATCCAAATATGTACAGTCTTTAGAAGAAAAGTGGTACTATTAAAAATTGTACTGGGTAACAGGTTTAAATTTGGTAAACTGAGACAAAGGGCTCTATATCATGCATCTCTGGCACAGTTGAAGAAACATAGTTAGGACGCATCATAATCATAAGTTGTAAAATTGATGTAATACCCAACTGAATTGCAGGTGGAAATACAGCAGGAATATATTGACTGGACTTCAGAACTGGATGGTGGTAAATTTAATTTGGGCATCCAGATGAGACAGTGTGTGACTGGGAGGCTAAGAACACATGCAAAGCATGGAGGAGGGCAATGATTTTTACCTTGTAAAGATTAATGGAAACCAAAGAAAAACCACCAATCAATTATCCAGATTTTCGAGAGTTTTGTGAAATATATATATAT
>NW_005370016.1:3011407-3019690 GCF_000412655.1 Myotis brandtii
TCTTTGTAATACTTTAAGCAATAAAACAAAATTAAAAAAAATTTATTGAATTAGTATTTGAGGTCTAATTTAAAACCTACAATCAATTTTTAATTATAGCCTATTTATTTGCCTAGAATGACATTTGCCCATGTAAGAAAGAAAAGACCAAGTGAGGAAACAAATTAAAAACATTTAGCAATATATGTTTAATTAGCCAAATAAATATAATTTGGTTAATAATTTCAGTCAGCATATATTTATATCATCTTTATTTACTAGCTTGAGCATTTTCCATGTTTAAAAGTCTAAAAAATACATTTGAAATATCTATATATGTTATTATGTATATCATGTATTTGCTAATTTTAAATTATTGTCAAATATTTTTAAAAATTCCAATATTTGACTAATTATACATAATGTTTCAATGAAATCTTTGATTATAACCATCTGCTAATATCTATGATTACCTCCTTAGGCAAGACTAATAAAAATGAGTTGTTACAAAAATGAAAATAAGTTGTTCAAAAGATAGAAACATTTTCAGAGTTGAGATGCATATTGCCAAATCATCCTATATAATAAAAGGGTAATATGCAAATTGATCCTAATGGCGGAATGACCAGGAAGGACAGGTGGCACACTGACCACCAGGGGGCAGATGCTCAATGCAGGAGCTGCCCCCTAGTGGCCAGTGTACTCCCACCGGGGGAGCTCTACTCAGCTACAAGCCAGGCTGATGGCTGCGAACACAGCAGCAGTGGCAGGACACTCTCCTGCCTCCACATTAGTAGGACATCCCCTGAGGGCTCCCGGGCTGCCAGAGGGATGTCTGACTTCCAGCTTAAGCCTGATCCCCCAGGGAATGGGCCTAAGCCAGCAGGTGGACATCCCCAGAGGGCTCTAGGACTGGGAGAGGGCACAAGCCGGGCTGAGGACTCCCCCCCACCCCCCACCAAGTGCACAAATTTTTGTTCACCAGGCCTCTAGTGTTCTATGAAGGCCTTTATAATTTATACTCTTACTAGCTATTTATGAGTGTGAAGTTCTCAACATACTCTTGAAGCATGGAACAGTATATAGATAAGAAAAACTATGGTATCTGATTATTGCTTTTTAATTTGATTCTTTTTTATTACAAGTTAGGATGATTATATTTTATTCATTTCTTTTTTTGGCCTTTCAATTATTTAATACTTTTTACCTATAATCTCAGTAGCAAGTAATATAATTAGGTGTTAAGACTTTACATATCACCTTAGCCAATTTGGCTCAGTAGATAGAGTGTTGGCTTGCAGACCAAAGGGCCCCAGGTTTGATTCCAGTCAAGGGCACATATCTCGGTTTCAGGCTCTTCTCTGGCCCAAGCCCTGGTTGGGGATTGTTCAGGAGGCAACCAATCAATGTGTTTCTCTCACATCAATGTTTCTCTCTGTCTTTCCCTCTCTAAAAATCAACTGAGAAATATTCTTGAGTAAGGATTAACAACAGCAACAAAAAAACTTTACATAACAAGTTGGTGTCCAGAATAGCAAATTATACCAGCACTGATTTAAGCTTAAGTAGGTGAATGGGCCAACACTTGAGTCCCTGTATTTCCTAGCACAGGATCTTCATGACAGGAAATACTTCCCAAGGTCCCAAGTTTGGGCATTTGATGAAAAATATTCTGGAGTGAGGATTAACAACAGCAACAAAAAAACTTTACATAACAAGTTGGTGTCCAGAATAGCAAATTATACCAGCACTGATTTAAGCTTAAGTAGGTGAATGGGCCAACACTTGAGTCCCTGTATTTCCTAGCACAGGATCTTCATGACAGGAAATACTTCCCAAGGTCCCAAGTTTGGGCATTTGACCAGCAAGGCTCTTAATGTATATTCACATTCATTACTACAGTAGGCACACTGGCACTTAAGTAAATCACAGCCACAACTTTCTGTCTTTGAATTAGTCTGTGAACACTATTGAGAGAATCACAATGAGCATTAATAAAACACAAGCAGAAAACTTGTTATTTTCTTGTAGTAAACAATCTTCTGTCATATAAGCAGGCACTTTTTACTAAATTGATATCAATTACCACTAAATCTCATTTTCCTAGCTTTCAGTAATCCATGCATCTTCAAAAAGTATCCAATTTACTCCTGCAGAGTGATTTCTTCACTAAGAATGTCTACATTGTGAGTTGTCAAAGATGGGCTAGGAAGTCTCCAAGTACAGTTTTAGAATTTTAAGTGTAAAGGAATAAGTTGATGTTTTTTATTCAGACAGAAATTATCTCTTAAAAAAGTTCTTTAGAGATAGAAAAGATACTTTTAGCAAATTTACATAAAGAGATAAGTTGGCTAAGGAAATTAAAGAAAGCTTCCTCAATGACATGCCAGCTCAAATCTTCAACAAATTAGCACCAAAATGAATTAGTCATTTTTCCTATTCTCACTCAAGCAGATGGCCAGCATTGACCATCATCTACACTAATAAAAGAGAAACATGCAAATTGATGTCACTTCACTACACCCACCAGCCAATCAGAGTGACTATGCAAATTAACCCAACAAAGATGGCGGTTAATTTGCATACATAGGCACGGAGCGAAGACTGAAGGCTCCGGCCGGAGTGAGGAGTGAAGACTGAAGACTAAAGACTGAAGAGGCTTGGCTTCTCCGCTGCGGCTGGACCAAAGGCCTGGGTCCTGGGTGCCGGAGGAAAACCGGTGCTGGCAGCCAGGGGAAGGAAGGCCTATTGTGCAAATCTTAATGATAAAGCAATACAGGGCAACAAAATGAATTTTCTCCTTAAGAAAGTAATGCTTTGAATCAACACATAGTTTTTCAATTCAGGTCAAGTAATGTGTCTCCATATTATAGGTGGTAACATAAGGCTTTGCTATGTTTTGGTAGAATATATAAGCATTAATGATAAAACAATACAGTGCAACAAAATGAATTTTCTCCTTAACAAATTAATGCTTTGAATCAACACATAGTTATTCAATTCAGGTCAAGTAATGTGTCTTCACATTATAGCTGATACCATAAGGCTTTGCTATGTTTTGGTAGAATATATAAGCATTGTAAAGCATTAAATATTTTTGTTATAAAAGTCACATTAGATTTATTTTACATTAACAAGCTCACAAAAGTTTTAGAAATTCTCTTTGTTTTGTCAAAATGGGCTGTGATGCTAATAGGAACTAAGATGAGAGTGTCCTGGCACCTTCACTGTTAAATTCTCTTAGGGTCAGCTCTGACTCTAGGTAGAAAAAGCAAGAGACAAATTGTGGACTTCCAGGCACCCATAAGGCCTTGCATCTTCTCCATAACCTGGCTCTAATATACCAGGTAGATAAAATGCTAACATTCATATGACTCTTTTTGGCTTAAGCAATGTTTTAAAAAGGGTCAACCTTGCAAAGCCAATACCAAGAATTTATAAAGTCACTAGTTCTCCTGATACTTTTTCAGAAAAAAGTCTTCAAGGGAAAAAAGCCTACAACAAGTATTTATTTATTGAATGTTTTCATTCTTTATACCCGGACTATTTTTTAAAAAAAATTGAAGTTGCTTATGGCAAAAGCACTTAAAATTAGACAATTGAAAATAGAGTAAAATAAAGATACTATCAAAAGCCACATAGCATCAGGGAGGCAGAGAGTAGTACCATGGTGTTTGGTCCAGGGAAGGTGTATGAATGACTGCATTAAGGGGAATAGTAAATTACCCCAAATGTTCAATGTTTTAGTGACAGCCACTGCATAGCTAGAGTATTGCATGAAGACATCAATACTAAATGGGGGGTGGTTGCCAGAGGGGATTCTAGAAATGCTCAGAAAGTTGATATGAAGGGAGTACTACATAGATATAAACTTGGGCTACTACATAATTTCATCTTCAGGGTACATCTGCTTTGCCATTTCTCTTCTACTTATTTTTCTGTCCCAGGAAAGGAGCAGTTATCTAAAATATATTGTAGGGATGGGGTGAATGAAAGTAGTTTCAGTTACTGAGAGTTCATACATGATGTTAAAACTTTTGGTGGATTCATTCATTAAAAACACTTTCTGAGGCAGAGTCATCTGTCTTCTCCTCTTCTCCCCTACTAACATGCTAGCTTTAAATTACACACCTTTATATAAGCTGACACTTATACTTCCATTCTGACTGTTTTAAAATTTTATTTTAAAAGCAGTTTTAATTTTTTAAAATTGTTTAGGTGGTTTCCATGAGTATAAGAAGTTAGAAAAAGAAATCTGGAGGTGAATAAAAAGACCAGTATGAGAAATACTCTGACTATAACATATAATGATAGTTCATCAATTGACTTGGAAAATAGGTTGGAAAGTTGATTGAAGGCCTGTTTACTATCAATGAGTATACATTCAGATATATTATATTCTGAGTATTGCATTTGAGAAAGCTTAAAAGTATAAAGAAATTTTAGAAAAAGTGCAAACAAAGTAGTTGAATAAGAACATTTTTGGTACTTAAAGTTGTAAAATCCTCATTAGAAAGTTTAAAACACTTTACATTACAAAAAAAAAGTTCGCTAAAGGTCTGAGATGGACAATTTTATTGCATTTAAAAATGAATTTTGCCATGCCGGCGTGGCTCAGTGGTTGAGTATTGACCCATGAACCGGGAGGTCAGGGTTCAATTCCCTGTCAGGGCACATGTCCAGTTGTGGGCTCAATCCCCAGTGTGGGGCGTGCAGGAGGCAGCTGATTGATGATTCTCTCTCATCATTGATATTTCAATATCTCTCTCTCCCTCTCCCTTTCTCTCTGAAATCAATAATATATATATAATTGAAAAATGAATCTTAAAAAATAAATTTTAAAATAGGTGAAGTAACTTCCTATACCTTAAATAATGTTCAATATTATTTAATTTTCTAGCTCCTTACAGTGCATTTTATACTATGCCCAACATGTTGGTAATCTACTCATGATACTGACATTTGTCTCAAGTATTCCAGCAGGTGGCACTACCACACACCAAGAGCAGAGAAAATGAAAAGAACATTTATCTACTGACTATTTTCAGGAAAATAAACTTTTCTCAAAAACAAGTTGAATACTATTTTAAATAATAACTATAAGTAAAAATTCATAGCTTGACTTTGACGTCTGAGTACTTTTATGAATTATACAGAGATGATTGTCTAATTACCATCTATCTATCAATAGTTGTTTCTTCAGAAAATTTGGAGTTACACAAAAGAGAAGCACCAGGAATGCACATGAAATGTGTTTCTAGGACAAATAGGATGAGTATAGATGCTGTGCAAAGTTTTCCCTGTTGCCCAGGATAACCGTTAAAATAGCATTTGTTCAGGGCAGCAATTTTCAACCAGTGTTCCACGGCAAGCACACTGGTGTGCCACAAGGATTTTTAAAACATGCAATACCTGACTATTTAGTCAGGGGCACTGACCTCTTTTCCCTTAGATTGCCAAATAAAAGATGACAACAGCCAACACAACAAAAGCTGTCTTGTAGGAATGAAACAATTTTTTTTGTCAGATTGGCAAAAATATATATTTTTGGTGTGCCACAAAATTTTAGTAATTAGTTTATGTGTCTCATGAGATGAAAATGGTTGAAAATCACTGGTTTAGGAGATTCCCAAGTGAATGTATTGATTACTAAAAAATTGTACTCCATCATTGAACTTTAAAAAATAAACTGTCATAAGTAAATGATAATCGTTTCCATTCTCAAGTAAAAAGTTTAACCACATTCATTTTATTATCTTATCTAAAAAATTATGCCACTGAAAACACAGATACATGCAGTAATATAATATTTGTAAAACATAGTTATGCTGTGTTACAAAGTATTTTTTAAATCTGCAATACCAAAGCCTACATTAAATTTGTTTGCTGAATATCAGGGATATGTGAGAAAAATAAACTTTACTGACTGAATATTTTATTTAATTTGTATCCCTAAGTACAAATGAAGTAAGATATGTGTTTTTTAGTTTGATGTATCCTGGCTAACACTCTAGAACAACACACTAGAAAATCTCTCTAGATTTGGGCAACTGAATCTGGCCTCTCCCTTGTTTTGGTAAATACATTTTTTGTAACTTAGCTATGCTCATTTCTTCATGAAATGTCTATTGATGTTCTCACACTACTAGTATGTAATAGTTGAGTTGAGCCATTGTGACAGACTTGAGATAGCCTATAAAATCCAAAATGTTTATTACCTATCCCTTTACAAAAATAATTTGCCAACCTAGCTCTAAAATCTGTTTTTTATCTTTTCCTCAAATTACATGAAGTAATTTCTTGAACAAAAGTACAACGATAATATACTTGTTTGTGTATTTGTAATATTTGTGATTTCTCCCTGTCAATCACCTTACAAATAATTGAATGAAGCTTCAAAATTCATTAATTAGTACAGAATTCCTCTACAGATGGATACCATGTGAAGTCCAGAGGATACAAACAGTTATAAGACTCAATTTCTCATATCCAAGAGCATATAGTCTTTTGGGAGAGATGATAAACTTATAAAAATAATCAATAATACAAACCATGTTAAGCTAAATTCCAAAGAAAAGGCACAGTCAATAAATGATCTAGGAATTAAGGGAAAAGAGAAATTGTTGTTTAAGTTAATTAAATATAGAGGGTGTATTATCAGGAACACTTAAAGTGAGAGAATTAACTTGTTCACAACTAATAGAATTCTCAAATTTGGCAATGTTTTGTGTGGGGAAAATTACCCTCAGAACTGGGATTGTCTTTGCCAATAATAATTTAACACAGATTCACTGTGGGAATTATAATTTATAATAATATTTTACAAGTCAATAGCATACAGGATAATGTCCTTTAATGAGCCAATAAAAAAATAACATATTCCAAAATAATGATAAATTAATTATACCACTGTTTTAGGCAAAGAGGAGATAAAAGAAATAAATTCCAAAGTTAGTTGAGATGTACCTTTCTAAGAGTTGGTTCTTGGTAGAGTCAGCCCTTCCAACTAAAAGCTAGCTATCAGCTGCCTCACTAGAGCAGGCAGTGGCTCTGGTGTGTGCAGGCACGGTGGGCTGCTCCAGTGGTAATTACTCCCGTGAGTAATACATAGCTTATGCCACTGCCTACAAGAGTAGCTTCACCACGGCAGGAAACACCAAGTCCCTTCTCTTTCTGAAATTTCTCCACCATTTAACACCACCACCGGTCAAGAGTAGCCCGGCTATGCAGGAGTAAGGGCCTCAAGATCTTCAGAAAGCCGTTTAGATCAGCAGAGTAGTCTTGCCCAGACAAATTCTTGGTATTTAAACTTTAAGTGTCCATTGCACGATTGTTGCTCTTCCTCATGTTCTTACTGATAAGTTCCCAGAATCACCTGCCAACTGCTGACCTACTGAGTGCCTATGAAGAGCAATAGATGTTTATGATAGCATTCTGGCACAGCTTCCTCAATGTAAACTAATTCACTTAAATCATAAACAAGTGAATTTGAAATCATAACCAAACAAAACACAACAGGCAAGATGAGGAAAGAATATTCCAAACAAAGGGAATAGGTTAAATGATTTCAATGCAGTTTTTATAGTTTTACTATTAATGGTATTCAGTTTTTTATAGTTTTACTATTAATATGTTAATATATTACTTAGCTTTGTGGCATTTGCTGGTATTTTAATTTACAATGGAAATTTGTGCCCAATTTACAAAATAACAGTTCCTACAAAAAATGTATTTTATAGAAAAGCAATGACTGCATGATGACTTTAAAACCTATAGTTTATACCTAAATTTTCCTCTTCCCTCTCCAAAAAATAATACTTTTCATTTTAGTGAAATATAATTTAAGTAATATTAGTAGAACTTGTCATACAATTTGACCTAGTTTTTAAATACCTGGGTATAACTGGATTTTATCTGACCATCCTATATAATAAAAGCCTAGCGACCAAAACAGTGGAATGACTAGAATGACCAGAGACCAGGGCGATGAGGCAAGCAGGTGAGTGGTTAGGGGTGGTGAGGAAGGCAGGTGAGTAGTTAGGGGTGATCAGACAGGCAGACAGAAGCAGTTAGGGGCAATCAGGTAGGCAGGTGGGCAGTTAGGAGCCAGCGGTCCCAGATTGCGAGAGGGTGCAGGCTGGGCTGAGGGACCCTTCCCCCTCCCCCCAACATGCACGAATTTCATGCACTGGGCCTCTAGTATTAAAAGAAACAATTCAAGGAAATAGAGTTTGCTAATTAAGAAGAGAGAACATGCCCTAGCTGGTTTGGCTCAGTGGATAGAGTGTTGGCCTGCGGACTGGA
>NW_005370016.1:3027047-3033001 GCF_000412655.1 Myotis brandtii
TGCCCGACTGCCAGTTTAGGCCCGATCCAGGCAGTCGGACATCCCTCTTGCAATCCGGGACCACTGTCTTCTAACCGCTCGCCTGCCTGCCTGATCACGCCTAACCCCTCTGCCTGCCTGCCTGATCATCCCTAACTGCCTCTGCCTGCCAGCCTGATAGCCCCTACCTTGCCCCCCTGCCAGCCTGATTGCTCCTAATTGCCTCTGGCTTGAACCCCGGCCTAAGCCACAGTCTGGCCTCCCTCTGTGGGAGGCAGTCTGGCGGATCAGGGGAAGGCGCCACCCACATTACCCCACTGCTGCTGCCATTGCCAGCCTGAGCCTGGGCCCTTTGCAGCCCCGCCTCGGCCCGTCGCAACTGCTGTGGCTTTGTCTGGAAGGTCATCTGGAAGATGTTTGCCCTAATTAGCATATTACCCTTTTGTTAGTATAGATTATGATAGTGGCATTTTCTGTTTTACAGTTGTATTTAAAATAATTACATATCAGTGAATGCCTGACTATCCCACCATTTATTTAGCCACCTTAACATTTTCAGATTTCATTCATCGTTTTTTTTTCTTTTTTTTTCTTCTGGTGATGACATTCTGTGGTGGCTGCTGTGTGCTCTACAACCCCATGTCTGCCCAGCCCTGAAACGCTGGGAGCAGAGAGGCGCTGTTGACGGCGGTATTGGCGAATGGTGAAGGTGTTTGCAAGGGTAATGCTGATACAAATGCCAGTTGGAAATGGTTGGTCCTCATGGTGGGCCAGGCATGCTTCTCAGGACTTCCCACTCAGTTTTTATTTTCACTATTAAACCATCAAATTCTTAAAAACAAAAAACAATGCCAGTTATAATGGCAAACTGGTGTGTTTATTGGTTTCTGTGAGTACCTTAAAGAGTTCAATTCTCTGGTGTGTGGCAAACTCAGTGCACTTCTTAAAAATAACTTTGTTTCAGTATTACGCTTCTGGGAATCTCTCCTAAAAAATACTTCAAAATATAAGAATATATTCATTACTGAGTAACATGTTCCCTGATTGATTAATGAGTCCCGCTTTTTTGGTTATTTTGCCATGGTGAAATAAACAAAACAAAACAACATTTGACTGTCTCTTCTCACTCCGAAGGTATTTTCAGGTTTTGGAATCTTTGCTCTGAGTGTCCTTGCATAAGAGAGGGCAATTTTGCTAGAGAAATAGCCAGGTTTTGGGAGAAAATGAGCAACATGATGCTATTGAAGTTGAATATTTATGATAAGCTCCAGGAAAGTGGAGACATTAAATTTTCAAAAGACTAAGAAAGGGGTAGTGATCAGTGAAGTGTGCATGCTATGGGGACCCCAGACTGAGTTTAATAGACAATGACTGGGAGCCAAGAAAGAAGTACATCCCAGCCCTCAGGGTTCCTAAGGCCTCGCATCGTGCTGTGCTGAGAGCCAGGGCCCATCATCCACAGCTTCTTGGGTTGCTTATCTCCAGGATCCGAGGAAAAATTATAGAATTCCCCTCTGCTCTTTAAAATATTGGTTACAATTGATGCACTACCTTTAATATCGGAGAGGTCTTTTGTGCAAAAGAGCTGTCATGACCTGGCTTAGTATTTAATATCTTGCTCTAATAACTCATATTTATAAAATTATCCTAAATATTCATTTGAAACCATATGTAATATCAGATTCTCTTAGTGTTTGAAATTTATAAAGGTACACAAATTGCACACAATAAGACCAATTGTAAGACCCATCTCTATCTACACACACATGCATATAGATCGGTCACAAAATCACACTAGGGGCCCGGTGCACCAAATTTGTGCACAGGGATGGGGGCATCCCTCAGCTCGGCCTGCACCCTCTCCAATCTGGGACCCCTTGGGGGATGTCCGACTGCCAGTTTAGGCCCGATCCCGGCAGTCGGACATCCCTCTTGCAATCCGGGACCACTGGCTCCTAACCGCTCGCCTGCCTGCCTGCCTGGTTACCCCTAACCCCTCTGCCTGCCTGCCTGATCACCCCTAACTGCCTCTGCCTGCCAGCCTGATAGCCCCTAACTTGCCCCCATGCCAGACTGATTGCCACTACCTTGCCCCCCTTTCGACCTGATCACCCCTACCTTGCCCCCCTGCCAGCCTGATTGCCCCTAACTGCCTCTGCCTCGGACCCCGGCCTAAGCCACAGTCTGGCCTCCCTCTGCAGGAGGTGGTCTGGCGGATCAGGGGAAGGCGCCACCCACATTACCCCGTTGCTGCTGCCACTGCCAGCCTGAGCCTGGGCCCTTCGCAGCCACTGCGGCTTTGTCCAGAAGGATGTCCGGAAGGTTCTCTGGAAGGTCATCTGGAAGACGCCCGCTCTAATTAGCATATTACCCTTTTATTAGTATAGATGCTTAGTTTGGCATCCTCCAAAGCAGAGCCTGAGAGAAAGGTTTGAAGACAAGTAGTTCACTTGGAGATGATGCCAGGGAGCAAGACTGAGGGACAAGCAGAGTGGAATGAAGGAAGGAAAGCCAATGAGGGATGCCTTGTGGACTGGCCATCATTGCACCTAGTGCTAGGTTTTGGAGATGTTTTTAATGACCTTATGAATTCATGTCAAAACTGTTTTCCCAGAATTGATTCCAGGATACTGGACACTGAATTTCTTAATTTCTCCTCCACCCTACCTCCATATTACTGATAATGGTGACATCTCCATTTATCTCTATCAAAATAAATGACTTTCCATACATCACCTACTATATTTCTGGTAACTCAACTTCAATACTGCTTAAGCCCACAAAGACCCGTAATCCATCAATACCTCTACTTCTAATTGGCCCTCACTTTCCTGTGTCCTCACTCCCCTCTGCATCCAAATAAACTTTCTTATCAAGCATTCTGACACTCTCTGATATACTTCTTTTTCAACTATCTTGCCCTTCTCCCTCAGTTTGATGAAATCACAGAGAAAGCCACTTTGCCTATTGTGTACATCCTCCCCCAGAGAGGAGAACTGAAAGAACAGGCTGAGTCATTTCACTTTACACTCATGCTCACCAGCCTCAAGTGGGCCTCCATGCTGCTCAAGAATCATGCATTCCCCAGTTCATTCACTTTCAAAGTATGTTTGACATTGATTTGATGTGATTTTCTCACTCTTCCAACATCTAACGGATCCTTTCTCATCTTTATTCTCTAATTTTTTTCAGAAATATAAGCAATCAGGAATATTCAAGATGCTCTTTCCATCTCATCTCACACTTCCCTGCATAGTATTTCATGTACTCCACCTGCTCTCTAATTTCAATGAATGAATCCCTTTTCTCATATTCTAAACTCTATTACTTTTAACTGTGGAAGGACATCTTGCCAATAGGACAAATCCAGGTTTTATGGGGCCTAAGTTTATAAATTTTGGAGGCCTTCTTTAGGAAAAACAGCACAAAATAGCAAATATAAAATGTGAATACTTATCTATATATATAAAGAGGTAATATGCTAATTGGTCCTAATGGTGTATGAGTCATGACGGGGCAGAAGCTGGTGGGTGGGGATGGGGGCGGGGACTTCCACCCCCAGCGCAGGTGCGCGCAGACCTGCCCAGTGCTTACATCAAACTGCCTCGGAGGCGGAGGCTGCTCCTGACTGGTGGGCAGGGATGGGGGCGGCCCGCCAAGCCCCAGTCCGGCTTTGGCAGGGCCAGAGGGAGCCCAAGGCCACCCCAGACCCCGCAGGCTGGATGATGGCTCAGCGGCAGGCGGCATCTCCTTGCAAGGCGCCCAGGGGCAGGCTGCCACTGCTGCTCAGCAGGAGCTGGTGGCCTGGAGCCAGAATGGGTGTGCACAGACTGCTGAGCCTGGTAGTGCTGTGCTCCCTGCCCCGCCTGGCCCCATGTCTGCCTCCCGCCCAGTGTTTCAGGCAGGGAGAGGAGGCTCACATCCACCAGAGCCCTAGGACACACCGCCTGCGCCGCCGCCTGCCTGGCTGGCAGGAACCAGAGCGTCGTGGGCGAGCTGCTCCTGCTCCCAGTGGTGGAACGGGGAGGAGGGCACTGGGTGAAGGGAGGGACCTCAAATGGGGTCCTCCCGGCGCCAGGAAGGGGCCTGGCCTGGGCCCGGTGGGGAGCTTAAAAAGTCTGGCTGAGCAGGCACCGGTTCATACCAACTGCCATCTTCCTCCAGCTCTACAAGCTAGCCCTCCTGCCCCACCTGACCAGGGGAATCGGCTCCAGGCGACCTCCCCAAGCGCAGACTGTGGGCCTGGAGACTTGAGGAAGAGTGCCGGCGGGGTCTGGGCAGAGGCCAGTACAGAACTACCAGGAAAGAGCTGCTTCCGTGTCTCGGTAAACTTTGCAACCAACCCAAGGAGGAAACCGAGACGGGAGAGGCTGGGAGCTGTGGATTCCCAGTGCGTTAGTCACTTAAAAACAGCCCCGCTTGGAATGCGAGGCGGCTGTACATTCAGCTGAGAAATGAGGGGAATGAACACCACTGTCAGTGGGCTCCGGTTGGTCCGAGGCCCAAGTGTCCACCATGAGAAGGAAAAAATGGAGGGAGGGGCCGGGAGAAAGGGAGGACAATTGAAGGAAATGTGTCTAGACTTTCCCCAGCCCTCTCCCTCTTTCCACTGCCTACAGAAGCCCCAGGCCCAGTCACAGTTCTGTCTCCACCTTTTAGTCCCCTATTCTCCAACCACAGAGGAAAGAAATAAGGAAGGAGTCTGTGCTGCCTCCAGAAGGTATCTATATACCTGATTGGCCAGTCGCCTCCCAAAGAGGGAAGCCATTTCCCCTGTTCTCCAACCACAGAGGAAAGAAATAAGGAAGGAGTCTGTGCTGCCTCCAGAAAGTATCTATATAACTGATCAGCTGGTCGCCTCCCACAAAGGGAAGCCAGACTGTGGCTTAGGCCACTCCCCATGAGGGCTCCCAGACTGTGAGGGGGTGCAGGCGGGCTGAGGGACCCCCCCATGCATGAATTTCATGCACCAGGCATCTAGTTTAAAATAAGATAAACCACTACAGATTTCAAATATAAAAAGATGTAGGAATACCATAAGAATCTTTATGTTCATAAAAATTGTACATTTTTATTAATTAACAGCCTGGTATGTTTCTATAATACATTCTGCCCCATAATTTTGTTGTATATACATTGTGCCTTTATATGACAATGTTTTTATAATTTTATTGTATAGAGAGAATAGAATGGTATTTTAATCACTTTAAGAATTATTGATCAATATTTTAATTTATTATTGAGAGTTTATTCCACCTTCAATATTGTCAATGTCATTTACATTTTTAATATTGTCAAATTAAGAAAATATCTGTTAGGGTTTTTATTTCACATATGAGCTATAAGATTTTAGTTGTTTTTTTTTTAAGATTTTTTTTTTATTATTAAATCTTTATTGTTCAGATTACATTTGTTCCTCTTTTTTTTCCCCCCCATAACTCCCCTCCTCCCAGTTCCCGCCACACCCTCCGCCCTCACTCCCCACCCACTGTCCTCATCCATAGGTGCACGATTTTTGTCCAGTCTCTTCCCACATCTCCCATTTCGCTTTCCCCCGCAAGAATAGTCAGTCCATTCCCTTTCTATGTCCCTGATTCATTATAATCACCAGTTCATTCTGTACATCAGATTATTTATTCACTTGATTCTTAGATTCACTTGTTGATAGATGCATGTTTGTTGTTCACAATTTGTATCTTTACCTTTTTCTTCTTCCTCCTCTTAAAGGATACCTTTCAGCATTTCGTATAATACTGGTTTAGTGGTGATGAACTCCTTTAGCTTTTCCTTATCTGTGAAGCTCTTTATCTGACCTTCAATTCTGAATGATAGCTTTGCTGGATAAAGTAATCTTGGTTGTAGGTTCTTGCTATTCATCACTTTGAATATTTCTTGCCACTCCCTTCTGGCCTGCAAAGTTTCTGTTGAGAAATCAGCTGACAGTCGTATGGGTACTCCCTTATAGGTAACTGACT
>NW_005370016.1:3035293-3052417 GCF_000412655.1 Myotis brandtii
AGTTTTATGTATATTTCCAGATTTCTTTAAAACACTATTAAAATTTCCCTAAATAAATTCTTGGTAATTTTGACTGATATTAACCACTTAAATGTATAATTAAAAGTTAATATTAACTTTAAAATTAAGAATTTCTATCAGTAAAATTGTAAAACATTTGTTATTTTTGTTGTCATTATGAATGTGATTTCTTTATTCAGATCCAGGAAAATTAATAATTTTTATCAGCAAGTTATTTTATAATTATTTTTCTTAGCCAATTACCTCATATTTTCTAAACATGCAAATACAATAAATTATGCCATAAATTACATACACATGAATTTTTCATTCAAAACTTTAAGTATTTCCCCATATTATTATTAATTATTTCTCATCATCACTTTTAAGGGCTTCTTGTTAAACTACATTATGAATAAATATATTTATGTAACACTGTCCCTGGTATTAAAGAGGTTTTTTCCAAGTTTCCACTGTTAAAAATAATGTAATATTAAAGATCTTTATGCACTTTATTTTCTGTATATGGGATTAATTCTTAATGATAAGTCCTAAGAGCCCTTTTCTGCTGTCAAAGGTTTTAATATTTCCATATGAAAACGCTTTAAAAATGTATGTTCCAATTTTTCTCATAAATGTAAAAGTATAATAATAATTTTGAAACTCCTATAAGAAAGATTAAGAATGTAGCACCTTTGTTTCACCTTTGGAATAACAGTAGCTCTTCTCTCCTCATCCTTTACATAATTTCATTAATTTAACTCAGGATATAATCATTATCCAATTTTCTCTTTTTCATTACTTATCTAACTTTGCATGAAGATTTACAATAAATTTGTTTAGCTCTACATATTTATTTGATTTAATGCTCAAAGTCAAATCCTTGTCAGTCAAAATCACCTGGATAATAGGTTCCTTATTTTTATTAATTTTTCAGTTTTTAGCATGCCTTTTTGAAATTAATCATTAAGATGATCTCTACCTTTGTATCTTTAGCTATTAAACTTTGATGATGAATGACCGAGCATTCATTTTTCACTTTAAAGTTCTGTAGATGTTGTTCCATGTTCTATTGTTTGATGTTATATAGATACATTTGGAAATCAACATTATTTTTGTTCCTTTGTTAATATCCTATTTATGTTGTTTTTATTGTTCCAATCATTGGATCAAATTATTGGAATTAGTAGTACGTTGTTCTACATATTCACAGGTATTTTTATTAATTTCTAAGACAACTATTAAACATTAAAAATCATACATATATTCATTTAAAAATAACTACATTATTTTTTATGATTAAAAACATTTATTTGCTGAAACATTACAGGACAGTTATTTCTGCATGAGTTTCCTCTCTACGGTGTAATCCTTATAATCATTCTTGCTTAGAAATAAAGACAAAACAAAAAAGTTACTACAGGGTATTTTTAACTATTACTATAAGCTACTTATGTGATTGGAATATTTTAATACTTATATTAATGCCATTATTTTTTTCACACAATGGCAAAATAAAATATTTTCACATAGCTAATTAAGCTCTAATAGATATCTATAGACTATGCTATAAATCTTAAGCTTCCTTTAAAAAGTTGTTATTCAATTGCCTAATACTATAAGTATTTATTCTTTTGAACCTTTTGGGGATTCTTGTAAAGCACATTTACTCAGCTTACTTCATCTGTATTGAAAGTCAAACTTATTAATAACTGAAAAGCAATCCTATGGTTATGCTTATCAATGTATCAGTGACTTTCTTAGTAAAATGCAATGCAAAACTATAGTGTGGGCAAACCAGGAGAGATAATCACAACATTAAGTACATTTAACCTAGCTCAATTTGTTTCCCTCTCTAAGGAGAAAATAACACTCAAAGCAAGTTAGAATTTTCCCACACCACATTATAATGTAGAAGCTAAAGGCAGATGATGTTCATCCAAGGTGGTGTGATCCTTAAAATGGACACAGTGTCTCTAAGACTGTAGGCTGAATAGGGATGTGCTCAGGACATTTGGAGTTTGCTTCTCATCATCACCTCAGGGTTGGAGATTTGGCCCTTAGCCTTAGCATTTTTCAGCTGCCACTCATGCATTGTTATTTACTTCTACCCAGATTGCCGTATTTTTTATGATGCCCTTTATAATATAAGACAATGTGTAGCAATCCTTAATAACCTATTGTTCCCATCTGTTATCACCATCAATTCCTGGAACATTCACAGGCCCTGAATATTCATAAAATTTGCATTTTAACCCCCTAGTGTGACAGTTTTTCTAAGAATTCTTGATGTCCCTCTAGCACTGTTTGTTGCACCTGCTTTGTTAGCCATTCAGTTAATACTTCATACATTTCTTAAAAATGAAACATAAAAGCAGAGACTAAATTAGAGTAAGGAAGCATTTTTAAAAAGCCATTTAATTGGCAAAAAAATCCACAATGGCCCCTTTTCTTGGCTGAAACACAAGACATTACTCAATCTTCTTTGTTAAAAGGCAATGACAAAGAATAGTTAATCTTCAGTGCAATAAATATTTTGGAAATCAACTAAATTTTAATTAGTGCTGATCTATCTATTTGCCTCCACTTTAAAATCTTATAAATTTTTGTTGTGATGTTAAGAGAGGTTGAAAACTGCCTTATTAATTACAAATACTTTAATAATACCTCACATCACAGACCAGTGTTAGTATTATGATACAGGAATATTCCTTAAAATGCTCATTTTGCCAATGCTTTCTTATATATGAACCATTTAATTTCACCATTAAAAGTGAAATTAAACCTATCAATTATTCCTCACTTACAAAAAATTTTGTTTTATGTCCTTTATTTTGTAAAAAACTTATCAGTACATATTTTAATTCATTCAACAACTGTAAATCAAAATCCAGTTCATACAGACTAATTCAAAATGAAAAATAAGTAACCAATGTGTTGTGATTTTTAATTGAAAGTTAAAGAAAATTCAATTGAGCTGAAGAAAAATTCATAGTAACTGTATTATATTCAAGTATACTATTCTAAGTGGTAAAATCATAACTCATAAATATGAAACAAACATGTCAAAGGAGCTATGATGATTCAAAATCATTTGAAATATACATATATATGTGTGTATACACACACACACACACACACACACACACACACACACAGTCCCTGACTTACTATTCAAATTAATGATTTTTCGGCTTTATCATATGCCAAAGCGATACACATTCAGTAAAAACCGTACTTCAAATTTTGAATTTTAGTTTTCCCCCCCAGCTGGCAACATGCAGTAAGGCATTCTCTTGTGATGCTGGCAGTGGCAGCGAGCTGCAGTTCCCAGTGAGCCACGTGATCATGAGGGTGATAAACTAATACTCTCCCTTGTACTGTGTTGCCAGCATTTTTTGGATATTGCCTTTTGAGCACATTCAAGGTAGGTTAGGCTAAGATATAATGTTCCATAAAGAAGGTATATTAAATGTGTTTTCAACTTACTGGGACATAACCCAATGTAAGCAAGGAGAGATTAATCTGTGTTTGGGTTTGATCTAAAACTGGCTAATATTTTACAGAGCAATAAATATGTAGGGTTTTTCATCCCCCAGAAAGAATTTTTTACATTTTTATTGAACAAAATTTACATGTTAATATTTTTCCTTATATAATGGCAAAATAGGCAATAAGCAGAATGCCAAATCCAAAATTGCCCTGAATGAACGTCCAGTAATCTTTTTTGCTTATTTCTAAGTTTCAAATGATTTTTCTGACACCTATTTGACCTCACAAAGAATTTGAGTGTGTTATCATTGGTCTAGAGTGTTGCACCTGCTTTGTTAGCCATTCAGTTAATACTTCATACATTTCTTAAAAATGAAACATAAAAGCAGAGACTAAATTAGAGTAAGGAAGCATTTTTAAAAAGCCATTTAATTGGCAAAAAAATCCACAATGGCCCCTTTTCTTGGCTGAAACACAAGATATTACTCAATCTTCTTTGTTAAAAGGCAATGACAAAGAATAGTTAATCTTCAGTGCAATAAATATTTTGGAAATCAACTAAATTTTAATTAGTGCTGATCTATCTATTTGCCTCCACTTTAAAATCTTATAAATTTTTGTTGTGATGTTAAGAGAGGTTGAAAACTGCCTTATTAATTACAAATACTTTAATAATACCTCACATCACAGACCAGTGTTAGTATTATGATACAGGAATATTCCTTAAAATGCTCATTTTGCCAATGCTTTCTTATATATGAACCATTTAATTTCATCATTAAAAGTGAAATTAAACCTATCAATTATTCTTCACTTACAAAAAATTTTGTTTTATGTCCTTTATTTTTTAAAAAACTTATCAGTACATATTTTAATTCATTCATCAACTTGTAAATCAAAATCCAGTTCATACAGACTAATTCAAAATGAAAAATAAGTAACCAATGTGTTGTGATTTTTAATTGAAAGTTAAAGAAAATTCAATTGAGCTGAAGAAAAATTCATAGTAACTGTATTATATTCAAGTATACTATTCTAAGTGGTAAAATCATAACTCATAAATATGAAACAAACATGTCAAAGGAGCTATGATGATTCAAAATCATCTGAAATATACATATATATGTGTGTATACACACACACACACACACAGTCCCTGACTTACTATTCAAATTAATGATTTTTCGGCTTTATCATATGCCAAGCGATACACATTCAGTAAAAACCGTACTTCGAATTTTGAATTTTAGTTTTCCCCCCAGCTGGCAACATGCAGTAAGGTATTCTCTTGTGATGCTGGCAGTGGCAGTGAGCTGCAGTTCCCAGTGAGCCACGTGATCATGAGGGTGATAAACTAATACTCTCCCTTGTACTGTGTTGCCAGCATTTTTTGGATATTGCCTTTTGAGCACATTTAAGGTAGGTTAGGCTAAGATATAATGTTCCATAAAGTAGGTATATTAAATGTGTTTTCAACTTACTGGGACATAACCCAATGTAAGCAAGGAGAGATTAATCTGTGTTTGGGTTTGATCTAAAACTGGCTAATATTTTACAGAGCAATAAATATGTAGGGTTTTTCATCCCCCAGAAAGAATTTTTTGCATTTTTATTGAACAAAATTTACATGTTAATATTTTTTCCTTACATAATGGCAAAATAGGCAATAAGCAGAATGCCAAATCCAAAATTGCCCTGAATGAACGTCCAGTAATCTTTTTTGCTTATTTCTAAGTTTCAAATGATTTTTCTGACACCTATTTGACCTCACAAAGAATTTGAGTGTGTTATCATTGGTCTAGAGACTGAACTATTAATTGTTCCTTAAAAAAAGAGCAAAATAGTTGTAAATGATGTTAAAGAAAGCAATCTGTTTTCTTTTAAAAAATTTTTCTTGAGGCTATTATTTGTGGAAGTTTATAAAATGTTGTTTAAGGACTTCCTTGGGGATAGTGGTCACTGCAATGCAGTTACTGCCTATTGTATAGTCCCCGAGAACAACAAAACAGTGTTCTGCCTAGAGGACAACAAAGAAATCAAATGCAGTCTTCACTTCAAAATTTAACTGAAAACGTTTTTTTTTTTTTCTTCTCATGACAAATTCAAGTACAGGGATGAGAGAACTGCAAGATCTCTACAGAAGAATTTCAAGTTATTTGAATAGGGGGATCAGTTCTATTTACTTCTTTTCTTATAGAAAGTGTGTCCTGCTAGTCAGAACATGTCCTGTGCATGAATAAGTAGACACTGTTGGTGCCATACGCAACTCAACCAGGACAGTTTGACAACACCCATGCTATTCTGTACCTGCTTAACTAGATGAGTGCAATGATTATGAACTTTGATGTCACTGCAATAATAAATTGCTACAAGATTTTCCAAATGCTTATTCTAATTTCTGTGCTAACCTTGTCATGACCCAGTGACAAGCATTTAGTGGGCCTGTCACCGGCCTGTGGACCACATTTAATTAGTATCGCACTACCTTGGGAAATGACATCTCTGGATCTTTTTTCTTGTTATGCTTAATTAGTTGATTTGAAATTTTTTAATATTGTCTATCACCTCAGAAATGTTGCTCCCTCTGTCCCTCTGTTTTAAAATGTAGTGGCCAATGTAGCCAAAACATGTAGCTTACCCAAAAAAACTAAGTTATGGGAATAAGTTTTCTCAAGGAAAGAGCGGCTAACTTTATATTGGGTTTTCTTTTTAGCAGTTGAATAAAAATGAAAGATTTCTAAATTAATTAAAACAAGGGTTATACTAATAAAAGGGTAATATGCTAATTAGACCTGATAACAACACCCATGCTATTCGGTACCTGCTTAACTAGATGAGTGCAATGATTATGTACTTTGATGTCACTGCGATAATAAATTGCTACAATATTTTCCAAATGCTTATTCTAATTTCTGTGCTAACCTTGTCATGACCCAGTGACAAGCATTTAGTGGGCCTGTCACCGGCCTGTGGACCACATTTAATTAGTATCGCACTACCTTGGGAAATGACATCTCTGGATCTTTTTTCTTGTTATGCTTAATTAGTTGATTTGAAATTTTTTAATATTGTCTATCACCTCAGAAATGTTGCTCCCTCTGTCCCTCTGTTTTAAAATGTAGTGGCCAATGTAGCCAAAACATGTAGCTTACCCAAAAAAACTAAGTTATGGGAATAAGTTTTCTCAAGGAAAGAGCGGCTAACTTTATATTGGGTTTTCTTTTTAGCAGTTGAATAAAAATGAAAGATTTCTAAATTAATTAAAACAAGGGTTATACTAATAAAAGGGTAATATGCTAATTAGACCTGACGACCAGACGTCTTCCAGACATCAGATGTCCTTCCGGATAAAGCCGGGGCCGGCCAGGGGGAAGCTGCCCCGGAGGGCAGGGAAGCCAGTAGTGGTCGTGGTCCCGGGTGCCTGTGGCCTGGGCCGGAGGCAGGGAAGCTGTCTGCGGTCCCAGGTGCCTGTGCCCTGCCAGAGGAAGGGAAGCCTAGGTTCTGGGTGCCTGTGGCCAGTCAAAGGGAAGGAAGCCCAGGTCCTGGTTGCCTGCAGCCAGCTGGAGGAGGGAAGCCCGGGTCCAGGGTGTGGGGGGCCAACACAGAGGCAGTTAGGGACGATCAGGCAGGCAGGCAGAGTGGTTAGGGGTGATCAGGCAGGCAGGCAGAGTGGTTAGGGGCATTTAGGCAGGCAGGCAGGTGAGCGGTTAGGAGCCAGCAGTCCTGGACTGTGAGAGGGATGTCCAACTGCCATTTGGACATCCCTCTCGCAATCCGGGACCCCTCAGGGATTGGGCCTAAACTGGCAGTTGGACATTCCCTGAGGAGTCCCAGATTGCAAGAGAGTGCAGGCCTGGATGAGGGACCCCCCTACCATGCATGAATTTCGTGTACCGGGCCTCTAGCAAAATTTATAATGCTTTCTTACTCATGCCAGTTAGTTGTTATGTGGTCACCCCTTTAACCTTAAATATTTATTAAGTGAACATATTGACCTATGGTTTATGACAAGGAGAAAACTATTTAAATACAAGAGATTTGCATTTGATGCCTTTAGAATGTTCATAAAACAATCCAGGACCCCTCAGGGATCGGGCCTAAACTGGCAGGTGGACATCCCCTGAAGAGTCCCAGATTGCAAGAGAGTGCAGGCCGGGATGAGGGACCCCCCTACCATGCATGAATTTCATGCACCAGGCCTCTAGTAAAATTTATAATGCTTTCTTACTCATGCCAGTTAGTTGTTATGTGGTCACCCCTTTAACCTTAAATATTTATTAAGTGAACATATTGACCTATGGTTTATGACAAGGAGAAAACTATTTAAATACAAGAGATTTGCATTTGATGCCTTTAGAATGTTCATAAAAGTGCAAATTGCTTTAAAATCAAACATTAGCATTTGCTAATCTTGAACACTTGACTTATCCTCCTCTAAGAGCACTAATGTCTAATAGTTACTGCAAAAAAGGTAAGCCCTTTGCTCCCTTGATTTCCATTTTCAAACCTGGGTAATTAGAGTTACTTTTTACATGAATCAAAACATATTATGAAAGAAAAGGACTGAAATCAGTCCAAAGTCTGCTTAAAATATGTTAATCAGTGAGTAAATCAAACAAAGACCCTAAAGGAGTTTTCATTTTGTAGATTTGGGGTGGTTATACATGATACACATAAATAATAAGGAATATTTAGAGGTAATCATTGTTAACGAATGAAGAAAACAAATAGAGAAGGGTTTGGGCGTTCAGTGCATGGGGGACTGAAGGCATGAGGGATTGAGTTTGGAGTGTGGGGGTGAGGTGAGGGCATGTTGTTATATTAATGAGAGTGATAAGCATCTGTGTCCTCAAGAAGATGCATTCTGAGGAAAGACGTGAGGAAGTCTAGGGAAAGAGCATTTCCCACAAAAAGAACACCTGCAGCAAATGCCTCTAATGAATGGTGCCAGCGTGGTCAAGGAGCACATGGAGCCCGGTGTGGTCAAGGAGCACATGGAGCCCGGTGTGGTCAAAGAGCACATGGAGCCCGGTGTGGTCAAGGAGCACATGGAGCCCGGTGTGGTCAAAGAGCACATGGAGCCCGGTGTGGTCAAGGAGCACATGGAGCCCGGTGTGGTCAAAGAGCACATGGAGCCCGGTGTGGTCAAGGAGCACATGGAGCCCGGTGTGGTCAAGGAGCACATGGAGCCCGGTGTGGTCAAGGAGCACATGGAGCCCGGTGTGGTCAAGGAGCACATGGAGCCCGGTGTGGTCAAGGAGCACATGGAGCCCGGTGTGGTCAAGGAGCACATGGAGCCCGGTGTGGTCAAGGAGCACATGGAGCCCGGTGTGGGAGGGAGGGTGGGGGTGGGGGGGAGTTGCTACCTCACATCTTTTCTCTGTCATCCCTCCTTCACTCTGGCCATTGCCACATCAGCAGGCAGGTAGGACTTGTCATCCCTGCCTACCCAGGGCTGCTGCACTCATGTCTGCTCTGCTCTGCTTGCTCCTGAGCAAACCCCTGGAGCAGCCCTGAGCAAGGGGGATGGCTGCTGGTGAATAAAACGTCCCCATTATGTCTCTTTACTGTCTCTAGTTTCCTCACTCTGGTTGTCTGGAATGACTTCCCCAAATAAGCTTCTTGCTTCTAAGCACTTGTGTCACGCTCTGCTTTTTGGGGAAATGGAAGCAGAGACCAAAGTGAGTGGTGAGGTCCTATAGGACCATGTGGGCATTTACGACCTTGTAAGTCTTTGGATTCCTTAGAGTACGGCATTTTGGACCAAGTTGTGACATGATTAGACTAAAAAAAAAGTAGAAATTGAAGGGGGTGTGGGAAGAGGACTCTATTAATCAAGTAGAATGACTCAGCTGACTGTAGACAGCTCTGTGCCCCCCATGTGCCAAAGCACAAATTCAGTCTTTAATCCTGATCAGCCCAGGAGAGTCTGAACCCAGGCTTACAGCAGCATGCTTAAGTCTCCTCTGGCCTGTGGAGAGTAAGAAACCAGGCCCTTCCCTGCAGATTGGTAACAGCCTTACATTCTGAGCCAAGTGGCAAACATCCCAAGGAGGCTCTTGAGGGTTTGTGGAAGTGGAAGAGGAATTAAAATGATTGTAAACGAGGCCACTTAATTTTAATTCTCTCATCTCCTGGATGTTATTACTATTCATTAAAGCAGAAAGCATCTTAAATGCATGGAGAATGAAATTCATTCAACAAAATTATGTTAATACCAAAAGGTTTGTTTTTTATTTGATGTTTCTATAAGTAATTTGTAAAGAATGACTGTGTGTGTGTGTGTGTGTGTGTATGTGTGTGTGTGGTAGTAATAGTAGTAGCCAAAGGTTAAGATTTTAAGAATCTATTTCTGGAACCCCAAAATAATCTGAATTGCTTATTTTCTATAAATACATGAAATCTTCATGTTTATTATATTACCCTTTAAATTCTGTTTTTATATATTGTATTTTAGTACAAGACAGTGTTTTCTTCAGTACAGTGTTAAAAGATGGGTATGTTTGTTCCTGCATCGCACTCTGTCAGCTTCTGCTTTAAGTGAACTTCTTTTAGAACCTGGATGCTAAACCCTTGTTTATTTTTCTCCTAGTATACAATTTGATCATCTAGATTATTTAATAAGTTTGTGGGTCAAAATGTTATATTTAACTTATAAATTAAATTTTGTAGTATTTTATCTTATTGTAATTAAATGTTTGCATACTCATGGTGTGAAGAACCATGAAGGGATTTTTCCATACTTGGAAGCTAACAACTTAGCCTGCCACAGATTCGCGGCATTGGCACAAGGCATAGGACAGGTGGGTTAGAAGCTAAAGGACTTATTTACTTAAGGCACAGTGAGTGGAATGAGCTTCATGCTTCCATCAGTGCTTGCCCTTCCCACCCACCACCAAGTCCCATGGGGATGAGATGCAGGTGAGCATAGATCAGTGATGGCGAACCTATGACACACGTGTCAGAGGTGACATGCCAACTCATTTTTTTGGTTGATTTTTCTTTGTTAAATGGCATTTAAATATATAAAATAAATATCAAAAATATAAATCTTTGTTTTACTATGGTTGCAAATATCAAAAAATTTCTATATGTGACACGGCACCAGAGTTAAGTTAGGGTTTTTCAAAATGCTGACACGCCGAGCTCAAAAGGTTCGCCATCACTGGCATAGATGGATGCTAAACATGCAGTGTTTGTGTCATAATGAGAGCATTTAGAGTTCAGGAAACCTCAATATTTTATAAGAAGACGGCAAGAAAGTTGGCCCAAATTGTTGCACCAGAGGGAGACATTCTCTTCCTTATACTGACAGTAAGTAAATCCGTCCTCTGTTCTGGAGGGAGACTGTCTCTGACTTAGCAGCCTGCTCACTATGCAAACGTCCTTGAAGAATAGTCTGGCACAAAATGTTAGCAGTGCCTCTGCCAACAAATGTGGAGAAATGTGATAGACTCATAACATTACATTATAATTGGTTTTTGTAATAGAAATAATTTTTTCCAGAATAAAATGTTGCTTTATTATGACATAGGAAGGACTACAAACCATTTAGGGAGGAGAAGAGTCAAACAGTTCCTCAAAACAACAGGTAAAAGAGGTGTATACACCTTGGTAATTAGATCCACAGCACGATCATTGGGAATCTTTTCCTTACAATTTTTGTTTATGGTTATAACAATCACTTTAATTATTAAACACACATACACACACACGACTCCACCCTAGCCATTTTACACAATGAAAGCGCACACACCAAACCTAACCAAACCACAAAAGCTCCGATGTATAGGCCTGGGACATTTTAGCTCCTGGGACATTTTAGCACCTGACAGGAGAGGGGCCACATGGGCCAGAGGGCAGCCTGGCCACTCAATCTTCAGGCTGCCCACTAGGCCCAGGCCCTGACCCAATATCTCTGCATTTACACTGCTCGGAGAGGGAAAGTCCACAATTTCACTGTGAAGTGCAGAAGTGACAGCTAATATTTCAGAAATCCAGGTTACTTTGGAAGTAATTTTTCCTCATGGGGAAAAAAAAAATGAGACCTTAGAAAAGTATACAAACAGGATCTTTTCCTTGCCTTTTGCAGTCAATTCTGTTAGCTTAAGAATTTTTCTATATTAGAACATAAAGGTATTTCTTAATATTTTTATGTCAATGTAAAAAGTCATTATATGAATGTATCATAATAAACTGAATCAATCCCTTGTTACTGAATATTTAATTATTACAAGTTCTTACTAGTACAAATAGTGCCATATTAAACCTCCTTATACTTATGATTTGAATACTCTCTAGACATGTAATTTACTGGTATGAGGATGAATAATTCAGTATTGGGTTAAAGAGTATATGGGATTTTAATTTGAAGGCTATTGCAGGACTGTTTTTGCTTTCCTTATGACCTTGCCAATTCTGGGTAGTACCAGTATAATAGGTTAAACAATAGTTCCCCAGAGATGACCATGTCCTTCCTAATCCCAGTACCTGTGAATATGTTACCTTACATTGCAAAAGGAAGTTTGCAAGAGTGATCAAGAATCTTGAGATGAGAAATTGCCTTGGATTATCTAGGTAGGTCCAATGTAATTACATTGCTCAAAAGCATGTGATGAACAAATAAACTGATTTATGATTTATTTGAAAGCAAGAAGTGAGGTAGGGACACAGTTTCATTAAATATTTCAAATATTTAGTCAGTCTTCAGAAAACTTTTTGAAAAAATAAGGATTTTTCTTATGGATCAGAAGTGATTTTTGTGTTTCATTCAATTCTGATATATCTTTGTATCTAATTATGGACTCTTTTTTTCTATTATATTTGTCTATCTGTATGCCATATATCTAAGTTTTAACTTTTGTAGTTTCATTATAGACTAAAATCTTATAGTTCAAATTCTAAGTTATAATTCAAACAATTATTGGCACTGTTTTAAGAATTCTTGCTTTTTTTTTCCTGATAAGAGGTTAGTATTATTTTCAAAAGTTGCATTCCCTAAAATAATCCTGTTATTACTTTTAACATTTAGAAAATAATGTTTTTAAACCAAAAACAGAACTTACATAATAACATTTTAGCTTTATTAGCAGCCAAAAAAGTACTAAATAAATGGTTTTAAAGCAAGTGATTAGTGTTTTGTAACAAACCTATTTATATGCTTTTGCGGGGGTAGGTCCTCAAGATTTCACACCTAATCCTGGAAACTGAATATGATGAGACACCACTCTCATAATTAGTTGTGTTATATGACCCCATGACCTTAAAATAGAGGGATTTTCCAGATGAACCTTATCTAATCACATGAGCCTTTTAAAAGTGGTTTTCTACTTTCTACTACAGCCGTAGAGGAAGTTGGAAGGATTCCAAGAACAGGAATTCACATCCTGGCTTTGTTAACAGAGCTGGTCAAATAAGAAGAAATGGGGGTTGCCTTGGTGTGCTGAAAAAAGGCCCTTCAGCTGACAGCAACTAAGAATGGGAACCACATCCCTGCATGGAACTCAATTCTACCAGCAACCTAAGTGGGCCAGATAATAGCCCATCCAGGCATACCTTTTTCCTGAGACCCTAAGCAGAAAACCCAGTCAAGTCCACCTGGGCTTCTGACCTACAGAACTACCGGCTAGTAAATTAGAGTTGCTGTAAGCTGCCATAGTTGGGATAACTTATTATGCAGCAATAGAAAACTTCAGAATCTAAAACATGTTTTTGAAAGTTTTTAATAAGAAAAGGAAATGTCTGTTCTATAGTTAAGTGGGAATTATGAGATCCAGACCACACATGTCATTTGTAATCATAGAATGACCATAGGAAAAAAATAAATTTTCAAAAATATATAAAACAGTATTCTATATAGTAACAAGATAGAAGTTGTAGTTGTCTTTTGAGAGTAGGTTGGACCTCCCATATCCTCTTCTTTGGAAACTATTTCATACAGAAGCTGTAGAAGAGCTAGCTTTAGATGTATCTGCTGGTAGACATCTGACCCAAGCTAATCTAATCAAATCCTCAGTCATTGGGAATTTGAAACTGGAATCTATGGTAAAACTAAGACTGGATCATTCAGTTTCTACTACATGTATTTACAGGTACTATTCTATATATAATAAAAGCCTAATATAATAAAAGCCTAATATGCTAAATGTCCAGTTGTCTTGTCGGCCGTCCAACCAATCAAAGCGTAATATGCTAATGATATGCTAAGGCCGCTCAACTGCTCACTATGACGTGCAGTGACCACCCGGGGGCAGATGCTCCGACCAGTAGGTTAGCTTGCTGCTGGGGTCCAGCCGATTGGGACTGAGCAAGATGCGCTGGACATGCCCTGGCACCCTCCCGTGGTTCCTGCCCAGCTGGCCAACCTCCCGCATCCATCCCTAGCCCTAATTATGCACCGGTGGTGTCCCTTGGCCTGGCCCACGCCCTCTCACAAGCTGGGACTCCTCAGGGGATGTTGGAGAGCCGGTTTCAACCCGATTCCATAGGCCAGGCTGAAGGACCCCACTGGTGCACGAATTCATACACCGGGCTTCTAGTATATAATAAAGCAGCAAGGGAAAAAAAGATGTACAAAGAAAGGAAATAAAGCTAACAGAAAGGGGAAACAAAATTCCTATAATGCCTGACTTTTCCCATTTAACTTCTTCAGTCTTCCTGGCTGTGAGTTTTATTGAATCCCTGCACCTGTCTACAGTGTCCCTCTGGCTTTAGCTTGTTTGAGAAGGTTTATTTTTCTTTCAGTGAAACAATTCATAAAAGAACAATGGACAATTTACATTTTCTTTTGTGTACTCATATGAATTTTCCAAGATTTTTATGTTAAAATATAGAATTTTTATTGCAATATAAAATTGGCTTTAATGTAAAATAAACTTTCATTTAAACAAGAAAAATATTTTAAATTAAATAACGCAGCTAGATAGTCAAAGTGAAAATATGTTTATACATAGTTATAATGCATCTCTAAGTTCCACAAGATTTGAGGTGGCTTTGAATATAATATATATGCTGTAGGCAAAATTCACTTTAAGAAATAAAAAGTAAAGCCATTGATAGAGATGGTACACATTATTCCAGGAAACTATGATAATAAAAATATAGCAACTGAACATAAAATTTGATTGAGATTTTTCTAGCAGCCAAGAGAGAGAGAAAGCACAATGGGTGATTTTCTATCCATTGTCTGATTAAATGAAGCATACCAATTCTTTAGAAAAGGCAAATTTCCACTTGGTGTTTTAGTCTGAATGGAGCCTCTTTAATATATAATGTCATAGAATTATAGAAGGTGAACGTTAGAAAAGTCAAAAGATAATGTCATTTAAGATATTAATTTTGTCCCCTAGAAATTTGTATTTGCAAGATAAAACAATGTATCTTGGGTCAGATAGAAATAAGAGTATTTTGATAAATGATGCAGAAACATTTTCTTACATGACTGCCTCTTGATATTATATTACTTAAATTACCATGTATGGAAGTCATTCATGGGTAATACAAGTAATGGTCTTGGTTTACAGCTTTCACATAAATATAAAGCTTAGAAAATTAAAGAGATGGCGGCTTGACAGGCATTGGTTTATCTTTTTCAAAAAGAAACTTGGCTCCAACTTGGTCTTGAACCGATGGCTCCTAGCATTATTAAATAAGACAGTTTAATCTTTCAATAAGTATCTGGTGCTCAAACATTTTGTGTTCTTGATTAAAGTGAGAGTCATGTGCTTCAAATGGCAGGTGTGCTGGTGTCAAGGCAATATCCACATTATAAAAGAATTAGAGATCCCTACTTCTATTTTTGCCCAAGTGGAGGGTACTTCCACCTATCAACTTTGGGAAAAATGGTGCTTGCACTAAGAAAAAAAGATAAATACCCAGAGAGTAAAAATGTGGACTTAGGAAGTAAAGCCACGCTATCCAAGCCTTGGAACTAAAATTCATCAAGGTGACCCATGAGGAATGTTTTGGTTTGTTTGTTTATAAGATATAAATTCCAAAGTTGTTGGGAAATAACATATGTTCAGGAAAAAATAAAAGAATGATACATATTGACTTGGATCTTACCCAGCTTCACATACAGTTATTTTTTTTTTTCCTTGAGCAGGACATTAAGTTCCATCTCAGTGGTTTATAGGTCTGAATTTTTAAGGTAGCTGAGGAAAAGCAACAGTTTCATTTCTGTTCAATAGATATTACCCTCTTTTTACTGCCAAAAATCAAGATCATGGAAATGATTTGGCTAAAGGCCTAGTGTAATCAAAGCCACTGCGTAAAACGTTTAATTATAAATCTCATTTTCTAAATGCCTTCTTCACTAAATGATTGACCAAACATGGACACAGTCTGCCTTGGTGATTGTGGTCTCTGTTATGTCAGATGAAAGAAATGAAAGGAACTGGTCTATTTATGTAATTCTTAGCTGAATGAGAATCATTCTTGAGCAAATATATGAGAGTGAAAGTAAAGGATAAACAAGAAAAAATGGGGAGGATAGAGATTGATAAGCTGAGGTTAGGCATGCCCTTCATGGACAATATCATATTAACAGTAAGAGGTGGTAAGAAGAAGCAAGGATTGAATTTTAATATGCAAGGACTATGCCTAGTAGCCACAAGAATCAATAGAGCATGGCAAGATATTAAAATTCTTCTAAAAAGAGAGCAGAGTTAGCATAAATCAATATGGTAACAAAGTTGGTGAGAATTCTTTATTTACTTTATGAGTTTCAAGAATTAGAAAATAAATTAAGAAACAAAAATATAAGAAAATCAAAGTTACACTTATAATTACTTGTAAAATATAAAAATATTGTAAATAAAAATAGAAATATAAAAAGACATATACCATGATCCAATAATTCCTTTTTAAATAATTTCTCAAATAATAATAGAATATTACTATGTGTGTACAGGTATGTATGTAGGTAGGTATATTTATTCATACCCACAGAGACATGTAGATATATATCTGGATTTCACTGCAGCATTGTTTATATTAGCAAAAAACCTGAAACAATCTAAAAGTATCATGTTATTATGTATATTTTAATAAATGAATTAAGTAAAAAATCAGATTACACACTGCTATGTAACAAAAATGCATACATATATGCAAATATATAGAGATCTGTAAAAATAGATGTGCATACTGATATACATTTGCTATATCAGTGTAAGAGGAGAAAGGGGGAGAAGGATGTACAATTCTTATCAGTTATCTTGGAAGATGAAACTGAACCAATAAAGGATTTTATTTCCTTGCATAATTTTTAATAGAGTTAATAGTATGGAAAAATATTTATGAATTTCTATAGTTTTCTAATCTAACACAGTTGATTTTAGATCATATATCATCTGTATACTAGCTATCTAATTTCCACTGATAGACTGTATAATTTTAGAGATTTTTTAATGATATTATGAGATAAACATATCCTATCTAATAAAAGAGTAATATACAAATTAACCATCACTCCCTCACTCCATCACTCCGTCAGAAAGATGGCTGCGGTCACGGAGCTGGAGCAAGCAGGAGGCTTGCATTGCACCCGGTGATGGAGGAAGCCAAGCTTTCCGCCTGGCCTGGCCAGCCCTGAGCTCCGCTCAAGGCTACAAAGTTTCAATTATAGAAGAT
>NW_005370016.1:3052964-3053411 GCF_000412655.1 Myotis brandtii
ATGTCTGACTGCCAGCTTAGGCCCGATCCCCCGGGGAGTGGGCCTAAGCCAGCAGGTGGTCATCCCCTGAGGGGTCCCAGACTGTGAGAGGGCACAGGCCAGGCTGAGGGACCCCGCCAAGTGCACAAATTTTTGATCACTGGGCCTGTAGTCTAATATATCTTCCACTGGAGGAGGAAAACCATTATTTTTACATGAATATACTAGTGGTCCAGTGCACAAAAATCTGTGCACTCGGTGGGGGGGGGGATGTCCCTCAGCCCAGCCTGCACCCTCTCCAATCTGGGACCCCTGGAAGGGTATCCTACTGCCGGTTTACAGGGATCAGGCCTAAACTGGCAGTCGGACATCCCTCTCACAATCTGGGACTGCTGGCTCCTAACCACTCACCTGCCTGCCTGCCTGATTGCCCCTAACCACTCTGCCTGCCAGCCTGCTTGCCCCCAA
>NW_005370016.1:3054304-3058214 GCF_000412655.1 Myotis brandtii
CAGACACAGAAGCAGCTGTGGAGTAGGGAGGTGGTGGTTTTTCCCTTGAGTAGGCGCTGAAGTCCTTGTTGAAGTCTCCACTCCGGAGCCTGTGAGTCTGAGTCCTGGGAGGCTGCGCAGTGGAGGCACCACATTCCTTTCAGTAGAAACTGAATATTGATAGGAACCTGCTGGCTGAGGGGAAGGACCAGGAGGTCTGCCTTGCACCCATTTGCAAATCCCCAGTCCCGCTTTGCTGATCGTGCCTTGTGAGCCCCGTGCCCGGGCCATGCACCGGGCAGGGCCGCCGCTGATTACCATCACCCCGAGTCCCGCCTGAGCCCCAAGCCGCCCAGGGCCGCAGACAGAGCGGGGCCGCCACCAATTACCATCGCCCCATGCCCCACCTGAGCCCCAAGCCACCCAGAGTCGCACAGGAGGGCCTGGATGGCGTCTCCTGCTGTCCCACCCTGCCTACAGTATGCAAATTAGCCTTCATCTTTGTTGGCAGTTAATTTGCATATCGCTCTGATTAGCCAATGGGAGGCATAGCGAAGGTACGGTCAATTACCATGTTTGTCTATTATTAGATTAGATAATTTGAGTATTTTAGAATTTAATATGAATGTGGCAGAAAAGGACATGAATCTATGCAAGATTCTTGAATGCACACAGACTCTAATACCAATTAAAATAATAGCTCTTTCATAAAATTTTTAAAAAGTAAAAACAGGAATGAAAAACAAATTAATAGGACCTAAAAAGAAATGATAGAGAAGTCACATTAAGAATATATAATATTTGTTGAATTATAGAAGCCATGTTCAAGAAGTCATTGGATGATTTGTTGAAATTATTGAATGAACTGTCACAAAATGATGAAAGTGAGTCCAGTCATATATTTACATGTGTAAAAACAAAAATGAAAGCTATAAGGAAAAAAAAAAAAAAGATGCTGTAAATCAATGTATAAAGTAGGATGAAGGTTACATGAAAGGCTGTCAATCCAAAGAAAAGGAGAAAGGGAGAAGCCATATGATTTCCACTTGGCAAAGAATATAAAAGATAAATGGTAAGCTATAGCTACACAGAAACTTTGCCTAAAGGAAAAACAATGAAGTAAAAAGTATCAGGATCCCAAGATCTAAAAGCCAAGGGAATGACACAATGCTCATAATTAATGGATGTAAGAGACGCTTACATCGAGGAGTGAATCATATCCCACTTTTCATTCAGATGAGAAACAAACAGAAGTCAAAACAATAATAAAATTGCAACTCATCCACTCATCTACTGATGGGCACTTGGGCTGTTTCCAGATCTTAGCTATTGTAAATTGTGCTGCTATAAATATAGGGGTGCATATATTCTTTCTGATTGGTGTTTCAGGTTTCTTAGAATATATTCCCAGAAGAGGGATCACTGGGTCAAATGGCAGTTACATATTTAAATTTTTGAGGCAAGTCTATAGCGGCGCTTTCCATGGCTGCACCAGTCTGCATTCCCATCAGCAGTGTACTAGGTTTCCTTTTTCTCCATATCCTCACCGGAACTTATCATTTGTTGATTTTTTCATGATAGATATTTTGACAGGTGTGAGATGATACATCATTGGATAAAAAAGCTGTAGTACATATACACCATGGAATACTATGCAGCAATAAAAAGGATATCTTATCCTTTGAGACAGTATGGAGGTACCTGGAGAGTATTATGCTAAGCAAAATAAGTCAGTCAGAGAAAGACAAGTATCACATGATCTCACTCATATGTGGAATCTAATGAACAAAATAAACTGATGAACAAAATAGATCCAGAGACATAGAAGCATGAACCAGACTGTTGAATCTCGGAGGGAAGGTGTGGGTGGGTGGGTGGGTAGGAAGAGATCAACCAAAGGACTTGTATTCATGTATACACAACCCATGGACACAGACCGCAGTGTGGTGAAGGCCTGGGGCAGAGGGTGGGGCTGGGGTCAATGGTGAAAAAAGGAGGCATATGTAATACTTTCAACAATAAATTTTTTTTAATTGCAGCTCTTTTTTAGAGTTAAAATAAGTACATTTTTATTTTTATGTGAATCTTTACATGCAGATAAAGTTTAAAAGCAATATTTATCACATTGTGATTATCTTGGAGCAAGAGATTCTAGAAACTAAAAACGTCATTTATAACTCTCTAATTCTCTTAATCAGAAATCAACCTGAGAATCACTGGTGAGGTCAATGGGAAGTATGACTGCGGCCCTGGTACCTTCTATGCCATTTGCCCTTAGGCGGTTTTGTCACTTGGTTTTGTAGAATGAAGAACTTACTTCTGCTGGTTCCCACTTGCTCTCTGATCCTTTAGGTTTAAATGTATATCCTCTGAAGATGTTTTGAATCGTACTACTATGCACTTGTCTCCCTGGGGGCCCCAGGACAGGTACAGTATTAATAGGAAGGAAAAATCCCCAAATCTCTCATATTGTGGGCTCTTTTAGAATTAATTTTTTCTCAAGGGTTTTAATCAACATCCTTATCAGGATGGCAAAGTAAGCCCTCAGTCTGTCTTTGAAGAATATTTTTTTCTGCCAAGTTGAAAAGAGTCCCTATTCTGCAGGGAGTAGACCACAGTTCATAGAATAGCTCCAGGTAAATAACTACAGAAAACCAACAACTATAAATCATAACTGTACAACAGTGCCATGTGTTGGTAAAACAACAGTTAATGTGGCAAATGTCCAAAACTTGAGAGCTGGACAGGACTTGAGGAACTATCCAAACCAACTTCCATATGAACATGTAAGAAAATAAGGACACTAGAAATTAAGCGACTTACCAGTTTGTTGTCTGTCTTGTTATTAGACGAGTAGAACGTGCAGAAAGTTCTGTTCAGTGGCAAAAACACAAGTTCTGGAGCTAGACAGACTTAGTGTAGCATTTTGCCTGTGTGGCCTTTGACAGGGTACATAGTCTTTTTGAATTTTAATGTCCTTTTGAGGTTAATAATATTCATATTATATGATTTATGTGAGAATTCTATGTGATACAGATAGGTCACCTGCCACACATGACTGTTTAAGAAATAGTAATTATTGTTATCTTGCATATATGTAAGTTCTTCCATGGCAAAAGCATTTTATCTTTAAATTCCTGGTGAGATAAAGTATCTGAAGCACTTGGTTCATAATAGGTACTTAATAAATATTTCCTAAATATATCAAAGAAAAATCCTTCACTTCGCATTACAAATTACACTTAAAATCATATGTTGGGGATTGATAAGTCTGTAATGGGCAAATAGTACTGAACAATTTACCTCTTCATTTGCTTTTCAGGTGGTGTCCTAACCTGTGAATGTGTGAGTGTGTTTCATGCAAATCATAATCTCTGTGTCTCATATTTCAGAATATTTATGTCCACTACTCTTTTATTCAGAGTTTATAGACAAATGCTTAATTTCATATTTTTTATTCTGTGAAAATATTTACAATAGCTAAATATCAGACTTGTTTAATACCTTCAGAGAAATCATACATTTATGATCTATCATATTTTTGAATGATTATTAGTCTTGGAAAATTATATGATTCCGGTACAAAGAAGTTAAAAGAAAGCCACTTATATAAACAATCCAATAAAAAAATGGGCAAAGGACCTCAATAGACACTTTTTGAAAGAGGACATACAGAAGGCCAAGAGACATATGAAAACATACTCAAAGTCACTAATCAACCGAGAGATGCAAATCAAAACGACAACGAGGTACCATCTCACACCTGTCAGAATGGCTATCATCAACAAATCAACAAAGGACAAGTGCTGGCGAGGATGTGGAGAAAAAGGAATCTTGTGCACTGCTGGTGGGAATGCAGACTGGTGCAGCCACTGTGGAGAACAGTATGGAGTTTCCTCAGACAGTTAAAAATGGAACTCCCATTTGACCC
>NW_005370016.1:3060261-3073699 GCF_000412655.1 Myotis brandtii
AGACTGCGAGAGGGCACAGGCTAGGCTGAGGGACCCCCGAGTGCACAAATTTTTGTGCACCGGGCCTCTAGTATATATATATTTGCATAACAATTTTCCTAAGGATGATGGATATGAAACAGTTCCTTATTTTCTGAGATCAAAGCTAAAAAACAGGTCATAAAAACCAATTAAACTCAGAATAACAATCAGTGACAAACACTCTACATTTTAAAACATTTGTGGTAAGAAAAAAATGAGCATGGTAGGGAATGAATGGTAACAGAGTAGTCTTAAAGCATCTTAAATATTTGTCACTCCCTAATGTTATTTTTTAGGTATAATTAAATAATTTTATTCTGTAACTTATTCTGTGAGTTCCTTATGGATGCTAATATTAAATTTGTTGATGTATCTAATAACAGAATAAGCGGATAAGTCCTTATAAAATTGATAATAAATGGTTGAAAAATAATTTTAAATTATTTTGTTTACAAAATTAGGACATATGCCCTCTAAAATAATTTGGTGAGGTGTGTCAGGAGTGGGTAGGAAATTGGTTATTGTAGGTAAACTTGTCATATTTCTCTACCATTTCTTTTGTTTCAAACCCTGAAGAATTAAAAGAAGAAGAAGGAGAAGGAGAAGGAGAAGGAGAAGGAGAAGGAGAAGGAGAAGGAGAAGGAGAAGGAGAAGGAGAAGGAGAAGGAGAAGGAGAAGGAGAAGGAGAAGGAGAAGGAGAAGGAGAAGGAGAAGGAGAAGGAGAAGGAGAAGGAGAAGGAGAAGGAGAAGGAGAAGGAGAAGGAGAAGGAGAAGGAGAAGGAGAAGGAGAAGGAGAAGGAGAAGGAGAAGGAGAAGGAGAAGGAGAAGGAGAAGGAGAAGGAGAAGGAGAAGGAGAAGGAGAAGGAGAAGGAGAAGGAGAAGGAGAAGGAGAAGGAGAAGGAGAAGGAGAAGGAGAAGGAGAAGGAGAAGGAGAAGGAGAAGGAGAAGGAGAAGGAGAAGGAGAAGGAGAAGGAGAAGGAGAAGGAGAAGGAGAAGGAGAAGGAGAAGGAGAAGGAGAAGGAGAAGGAGAAGGAGAAGGAGAAGGAGAAGGAGAAGGAGAAGGAGAAGGAGAAGGAGAAGGAGAAGGAGAAGGAGAAGGAGAAGGAGAAGGAGAAGGAGAAGGAGAAGGAGAAGGAGAAGGAGAAGGAGAAGGAGAAGGAGAAGGAGAAGGAGAAGGAGAAGGAGAAGGAGAAGGAGAAGGAGAAGGAGAAGGAGAAGGAGAAGGAGAAGGAGAAGGAGAAGGAGAAGGAGAAGGAGAAGGAGAAGGAGAAGGAGAAGGAGAAGGAGAAGGAGAAGGAGAAGGAGAAGGAGAAGGGGAAGAAGGAGAAGAAGGAGAAGAAGAAGGAGAAGAAGGAGAAGAAGGAGAAGAAGGAGAAGAAGGAGAAGAAGGAGAAGAAGGAGAAGAAGGAGAAGAAGGAGAAGAAGGAGAAGAAGGAGAAGAAGGAGAAGAAGGAGAAGAAGGAGAAGAAGGAGAAGAAGGAGAAGAAGGAGAAGAAGGAGAAGAAGGAGAAGAAGGAGAAGAAGGAGAAGAAGGAGAAGAAGGAGAAGAAGAAGAAGGGGCCTAGACCTCAGTAGGAGGAGGTGAGGGAGAACAGTGACATGGAGTTGCCTTTAATAAAGCCACCTTGCCTTGAATGTAGGTGAAAAAAAGAGTAGCACTATAAAATTGCAACTCTTTTATTAATCAGCATTTTCAAAGAAGGAAAAAGAAGAAAATCTTTGTATCTAAATGAAAAATCTTTTTAAATTTTTTCTTAAGTTGTGATAAATAATTTGAGAAGGAAAATAGATGAAGCCTGTATCACACTTTACAAAAACTATACACCCAAGGAACTGGAAAAGATCCCCTCATCTAAAATTATTTCTCTCCCATTCGGGCCTAACTTCAATTTCCTTTCCTTCCTTCTTTTTCTCTATTGAACTAATGGTTTTGGATGATTATGCTTTATTACTTCAACTCCAAAACAGATACTTTGTAGAATATTTTACTGCCTTCTTCATTATTATTTTAGCCAATTTATATTTAGTTTTTAATTCTTTATAAAATTATTATAAACAAGTATCTCAATTACAGAAGTGTTGAATAACATTGTGTTACTTCATGGCTGGGTGGAAAATTTTTTTAAGATTATGGTCTTGTCCTAGCCAGTTTTGCTCAGTGGATAGAGCATCAGCCCGCAGACCAAAGGGTCCCAGGTTCGATTCCAGTCAAGGGCATGTACTTTGGTTGCAGGCTCCTCCCCAGGCCGGGTCCCTGGTCAGGGCTTATGCAGGAGGCCACCAGTCAACCAATCAATATGTTTCTCTCAGATCAATGTTTCTCTCTTTCTTTCCATCTCTCTTCCACTCTCCCTAAAAAATCGATGGAAAAATATCCTCTGGCGAGGATTAACAACAACAACCAACTTAGTAAGGTCTTAAAATGTTGGTTAAATTTATAGTTTTGACAGTTCTACAAATGAAATAAAATTTTAATCCACACTAATGAATGAGAACAGATGTAATAAAAATATTATTGTATATTTCACTGAACTTGCAATTAGGCACTTGGTCGCAGTGGTGAAAAAAAAAATCAGGACAGGGAATAAGGAATAAGAGTTGCCGCAGCCTCTGAGCTGTGCTGAATATGCCCTGCTCTACCTTGCACAGCCTATTCAGTGTTTTGGGTGTGAGGATCATTATTGGGACAAAGTGAGTATGTGCCCAAGAAAGTAAAAAAAAAAGTAATCTGAAATTAATATAAATCCAAATAAAATGCATATATGTTATGTCACACACTAGGCCAGTGATGGCGAACCTTTTGAGCTCGGCGTGTCAGCATTTTGAAAAACCCTAACTTAACTCTGGTGCCATGTCACATATAGAAATTTTTTGATATTTGCAACCATAGTAAAACAAAGATTTATATTTTTGATATTTATTTTATATATTTAAATGTCATTTAACAAAGAAAAATCAACCAAAAAAATAAGTTCGCGTGTCACCTCTGACACGCGTGTCATAGGTTCGTCATCACTGCACTAGGTATACAAAAGTAAATAACAGGTGTTCTTTTCATAAAGCTTTCATAGTCTCATAGAGAGAAACTTGTGAACAGATAATTTTAATAAAACATAGAAGGTTACGAAGATCTGTACCAAGGAAGTATGGTGGAAATGAAGACACATTTCTCATCTCTTAGCAGTCTGGCTCCAATTCCCAGACCGCTGAACTTAGTGCTCTTTACTCATCCAAGGTGCATGACATTTTTAGTATCACAGACTATTAGAAATGCCTTCCTTCCCTGGATTATTTATCATTTTTGGTTTCCTTTTAGATCTTTACTGATCTCACTACCCTGGCTCCCTTTCTTCTTTTTCTGCCTTTTAACTGGATATTCTTCAAGGCTCATTTCCAAATTCTTACTCTTTAGATAGCAAATGACAATGAGAACAGATTTGAATGGATGAAGAATTTGGAAAGGAGATCAGTTTGAAAGCTGTTGTAAGTCTAGAGATGACATCCAAAAAGAGCTTCATAAATACCTTCCATTATGCTCTTGAGGCATAATTATATTAAAATTTCAATAGGCAAAAAAAATGGGGGAAACATGGTAGTAAAATGAATGGAATGTTTTAATTCAAAGAACTGCTATTTAACTTGAATATGGCAGAAGTAGGAGCAAGAGATCTAGGTCTGAATTTTCAGAAGTTATCAGTCATTTTTAATTTGATAGTCTGCTATCATCAGAAAAAAATGTTCTGTTTCCATAATGGAAATAAAAATCAATCAAATTCCAAATCTGTGTCATCTTGAATTCATTGCTCACAAAGGCAGTGAAAATTAATAATCAAAGCAGCATTTTTAGCCAAAATTCCAGGAATCCAAAAGATTCTTCCGCCAAGAAATAAAAATGTCCATATTTTGAAAGAATCTTTTCATCAAGGCCATTGGAAAGGATTCATAAGATTTTAATGGTCTGTCAATAGAGTGAGATGCAATTAACCACCCCCCCCTCTTTTTTGAAGTATCTTCATTCTTCCTAAGCCTTCTCAAGAAGTAAGTCAAGAAAAGTCTTCTTTTTTCTTGGGAATTTTTGTTTAAGATTTATGCTTCTTTCCATTCCTCATTTTTAATGATTTCACGTTTTGTGGGAAGCATATTGTAGAAATACCCACAAACATATTGTAGTTAGACTGAGATAGATTAACAACATATTTTTATTGTTTAAATTTATATTTATTATTGAAAGTATTACAGATGTTCCCCTTTTCCCCACAGAGATCTTCCACCCTGCATACACCCCCCTCCCAGGCCTTCCTGGCACTATTGCTTTGGTCCATGGATTATAGTATATATGCATATATGTTCTTTGGTTAATCTCTTTCTGAACCCCCAAACCCCACCTTCCTTCTGAGATTTATCAGTCTGATCCATGCTTCTATGTCTCTGGAGCTATTTTATTCATCAATTTATTTTATTCATTATATTCCACATATGAGTGAAATTGTGTGATACTTGATATGTGGTCAAACATTGATTTAACTCACCCCTAATGCCTTGGCAGGGTCAGACCAAATAATTTCTCGGGCCTTATATGGCCCGCAGGCTGGACGTCCCCTACCCCTGGTGTAAATGCACCACAGCTTTTTTATTCACTCATCAGCTGGTGGGCACTTGGCTATTTCCAGATCTTGGCTCTTGTGAATAACGCTGCTTTGAACATAGGGGTGCAGATAGTTTTTCTGATTGGTGCTTTGGGATTCTTAGGATATATTCCTAGAAGTGGGATCACTGGGTCAAATGGCAGTTCCATTTTTATTTTTTTGAGGAAACTTCATATTGTTTTCCATAATGGCTGCACCAATCTTCATTCCTACCAGCAGTGTACTAGGGTTCCCTTTTCTCTACATCCTCACCAGCACTTGTTGATTTGTTGCTGGTAGCCACTCTGGCAGGTGTGAGGCAATACCTCATTGTCGTTTCAATTTTCATCTCTCTGATAATTAGTAATTGAGAATTTTTTCCTTTCTGTTGGACATCTGTATGTGCTCTTTAGAGAAGTGTCTATTTAGGTCCTTTGCCATTTTTTAAATTGAATTGCTTGTCTTCCTTTTGTTAAGTTTATCAGTCTGATCCATGCTTCTATGTCTCTGGAGCTATTTTATTCATCAATTTATTTTATTCATTATATTCCAAATATGTTCTCCCATACGGTGGGATCCATTTTTATTTTGTAGATGGTTTTCTTTGCTGTTCAGAAGCTTTTTGATCAAATTATACTTCTAAGCCATTGTCATAAAAACAGCCTGATACTGACACAAGAAGAAGCATATGGATCAATGGAACAGAACAGAGAACCCATAAATTGAACCAAGCCATTACACCCAATTAATATTGGACAAAGAAGGCAAGAATACACGATGAAATAAAGACAGTCTTTTCAATAAATGGTGTTGGGAAAATTGGACAGATACATGCAAAATATGAAACTAGACCACCAATTTACACCATACACAAGAACAAACTAAAATGGATAAAAAGACTTAAATATAAGTTGTGAAACTATAAAAATCTTAGAATAAACCATAGGCAGAAAAATATCAGATATCACTCTTAGCGATATGCTTGCTGATGCATCTCTTAAGACAAGGGAAATGAAGGAAAAAATAAACCAATGGGACTACATCAAAATTAACATATTTAAAAACATATGTTTTTATTGATTTGAGGAAGAGAGATAGAAACATCAATGAAAGAGAAACATCAGCAAATACCTCAGTGTCGTTTCAATTTGCATCTCTCTGATAATTAGTAAGTGAGAATTATTTCCTTTCTGTTGGCCATCTGTATGTGCTCTTTAGAGAAGTGTCTAGTTAGGTCCTTTGCCATTTTTTAAATTGAATTGTTTGTCTTCCTTTTGTTAAGTTGTATGAGTACTCTATATGTTTTGGAAATTAACCCTTTATCAGATGTATCATTGGCAAGCCACACTGCTGGGCAAGATGAACATATCTTTAATTAAAGTAAATTATTCACATTTTGAATTTTGTGGGAGTGTGAATATCCCTTTTTATTTTGTAGATGGTTTCTTTTGCTGTTCAGAAGTTTTTTTAAATCAAATTATACTTCTAAGCCATTGTCATAAAAACAGCCTGATACTGATACAAGAAGAAGCATATGGATCAATGGAACAGAACGGAGAACCCATAAATTGAACCAAGCCATTACGTCCAGTTAATATTTGACAAAGGAGGCAAGAACACACAATGGAATTAAGACAGTCTTTTCAATAAATGGTGTTGGGAAAATTGGACAGATACATGCAAAATATGAAACTAGACCACCAATTTACACCATACACAAGAACAAACTAAAATGGATAAAAGACTTAAATGTAAGTTGTGAAACTATAAAAATCCTAGAATAAACCATAGGCAGAAAAATATCAGATATTACTCTTAGCAATATGCTTGCTGATGCATCTCTTAAGAGAAGGGAAATGAAGGAAAAAATAAACCAATGGGATTACATCAAAATTAACATATTTAAAAACATATGTTTTAATTGATTTGAGGGATAGAGGGAGAGAGATAGAAACATCAATGAAAGAGAAACATCAGCATTGATTGGCTGCCTCCTGCATATCCCCTTCTGGGGATTGAGCCCACAACCCAGGCATGTGCCCTGACCAGGAATCGAACCCTTGATCTGTTGGTACAAGGGTCAATGCTCAACCACTGAACAACACTGCTGGGCAAGATGAAATAAATTAAAATAAATTATTATTTATTTTAAATAAATAATATTTCAATTAAAATAAATTATTCACATTTTGAATTTTGTGGGAGTGTGAATTTTTCTATCATTTTTGTTAATTATTAAAAATTAAAATTTTAAAAATTTAAATACTAATTTGTTCATTCAAATATTTATTAAGACTACTATACAGAAGATATTATTATCTGTGTAATTAAAAAAACTAATACTTTTTATCTTTGAAATTTGATGTAATTTTCAATTTTAAGCAAAAACTAAGTTTGAATTTCTTTCTCTGGTTTTGGTTCTAATAGTATGTATATAATTCAAAATATGGGAATTAGAAATTTAAGGCTTCACATCCCAGCTACTACAATCTATCTTTAGCCCAAAATAAAACTTAAAAGGTCTAGTAATTTTTCTTTCTTCTTGTAGCCAGTTCTGGTTGGGTAATGCTCTTGATAGTGCTTTAATCATCCATGACTTTTTAGGAACTATAGTCTAATTCTTATCATCATAACCCCAGAATATCTAATAATGCCTTAATAACATTAGAGTCATAGTCAATTCAGCAATTTTTAACCTTTTTAATTTCATGGCACACATAAATTACTAAAATTCTGTGGCACACCAAAAATATTATTTGTTGCCAATTGACAAAAAAAAATGTATAATTTTGATTCATTTACACTGAGGCTATTGTGTTGGCTGTTATCATGTTTTCATTTGATAATATCAGGAAAAAGAGGTCAGTGTCCCTGACTGAATAGTCAGGTATTGCATGTTTTAAAATTTCTAATGGCACACCAGTTGAAAATCACTTCCATAGTTCATCATTCTAATCAGTTAATATTTTAAATATATTTTTTTACATTATTCTGTGATAAAATAATCTAATTAATCAGTTAATATTTTAAATATATTTTTTACACTACTCTGTGATTTTATAATAATCCTTGTTGCCTATAAAATAAAAATCTACACTACTCATCTCAGGATTTCAGATATTCTTCTACAAAATAGCTCATTTTTCCTAATTAATCTGCCTCTATTTTAGTAGTTAAAATTATAGCCATTAGGATCAGAGAATTGGTCTTAAACAACAGTTTCTAACTAGGTCTGAGATCCAGGCCAAGTCACTTAACTTCTAAATCTCTTATTACTACTTTATATAAAACTAGAGGCTCAGTGCACGACATTCATGCACTAGGGGGTGTAGGAGGGGAGTCCCTCAGCCCGTCCTGCACCCTCTTGCAGTTAGAGAGCCCTCAGGAGATGTCTGACTGCCGGTTTAGGCCTGCTCCCTGCAGTCGGACATCCCCCAAGGGTTCCTTAACACTGCTGCAGAGGCGGGAGAGGCTCCCGCCACCAAGCTGCGTTCGCCAGCCATGAGCCCTGCTTCTGGCTGAGTGATGCTCCCCCTGTGGGAGTGCACTGACCACCAGGGGGCAGCTCCTGCATTGAGCGTCTGCCCCCTGGTGGTCAGAGTGTGTCATAGCGACCAGTCGTTCCACCAGTCAGTTGATTTGCATATTAGGGTTTTATTATATAGGACTAGAGGCCTGGTGCACAAATATTTGTGCACTCGGAGGGGTCCCTCAGCCTGGCCTGTGCCCTCTCGCAGTCTGGGACCCCTCGGGGGATGACCACCTGCTGGCTGAGGCCTGCTCCCCAGGGAATTGGGCCTAAGCTGGCAATCAGACATCCCTTTGGCAGCCCGGTAGCCCTTGGGGGATGTCCACTTGCCAGTGGGGAGCAGACCTAAGCTGCAGTCTGACATCCTTAGCGCTGCTGAGGAGGCAGGAGAGGCTCCCACCACCACCGCTGTACTGGCATCCATCAGCCTGGCTTGTGGCTGAGCAGAGCTCCTCCATTTTATAATAATCCTTGTTGCCTATAAAATAAAAATCTGCACTACTCATCTCAGGATTTCAGATATTCTTCTACAAAATAGCTCATTTTTCCTAATTAATCTGCCTCTATTTTAGTAGTTAAAATTATAGCCATTAGGATCAGAGAATTGGTCTTAAACAACAGTTTCTAACTAGGTCTGAGATCCAGGCCAAATCACTTAACTTCTAAATCTCTTATTACTACTTTATATAAAACTAGAGGCTCAGTGCACGACATTCATGCACTAGGGGGTGTAGGAGGGGAGTCCCTCAGCCCGTCCTGCACCCTCTTGCAGTTAGAGAGCCCTCAGGAGATGTCTGACTGCCGGTTTAGGCCTGCTCCCTGCAGTCGGACATCCCCCAAGGGTTCCTTAACACTGCTGCAGAGGCGGGAGAGGCTCCCGCCACCAAGCTGCGTTCGCCAGCCATGAGCCCTGCTTCTGGCTGAGTGATGCTCCCCCTGTGGGAGTGCACTGACCACCAGGGGGCAGCTCCTGCATTGAGCGTCTGCCCCCTGGTGGTCAGAGTGTGTCATAGCGACCAGTCGTTCCACCAGTCAGTTGATTTGCATATTAGGGTTTTATTATATAGGATGAGGTTAAAAATACCTACCACATCGAGTGGGTAGATATAAATTCAATAATATGTTTCAAAGTCCCAATAACTGAAAAAGCAGTAAAAAATTGTTGTGGTCATAATTTATATCCTGTCTCACTGGATTTCTTTATGCTCATCTAAACTGAGCTGCTTTTGGTGCGCTATACATACCAATTAAATCTAACTAATCTTCACGCAAAAGAGCTTGCTCCTTCCTGTGATGCTGCCCCACTCCCCATACATCCAGTCCTCAGCCATCCTTCAAGGTAAAGTCAAGACTTATTTTTTCCAAAAGCCTCTCTCTGAACTCTCCATTTTGAACCCCAAATGGTAACTGTCTGTATGGCACACATAGTTTGTTCTATTAACCAAGTTTGTTGTTTCAATATATAACCTTTCCAAGAAAATTAGTATTTCTTCTATAGCAATATTTTCCAAATCAAGATCTATTAGTGGATCATGAAATCAACAGAGTGGGCTGTGACTGGCATTAAACAAGCAAATAAAAATAAAAGCAAAAGAAAGGAAAATAAAAAAGAAGAAACAGATTAGAAATATCAGACTCTAGTAAATCTAGGAAATGTGAATATTCTTTGATCAAATTAAAGTTGCATTTGTTGTTGTGGTGTGTGTGTGTGTGTGTGTGTGTGTGTGTGTGTGTGTGTGTGTATCCACATATAGATAGTGTGACCATTACCTAGAAAATGAAGCATGGCAAATTTTTAAAATATTAATAAAAACCCATTGAATTTTAATGGCTCTGAATCATTCTGGGTTGATCCAAACTGAGATCTAACTAGAGAAATTCCATGAGTGATGACCTGAGAGAATCTCAATCAAACAGAAAAAGAAATATTGTTTTACATTTAAAAATAAAACTATAATTTGGGCAACATGGACCAGAATGTATAAGCATAATAACATTTCAAAAGAATTGATAGTAAAATAAATCTCAAGACTGGTAGCAAATAAAGTGAAAAAAGGGTGCAGCTATAAGATAAATTATAAGATAAGAATTTATAGTATTTATCAGTAGAGAAAATGCTTGAAGATAAATTTTTATGATGCAATAATATGGCTACCTTTTTAATTGAGTCTTAATAATCCTCATGCCTGGATTATTGGCCATTTTAAAGCTTAAATAATTGGTTGCAAATATTTAAATATTAAAATATTGCTTTCTATTATTATTTTCTAAATAACAGTTTTCTATTTCCAAAAAATTTGAGATTGTTTCATAGATATAGGATATACTATGTGGTTTTAATTTAATTTTCTATTAAGGGTTGATAATAAAGAACAATTGAATTAAACTAGATAGAATTTCACAAGTAGAAATAAGCAAACATATTTACCATTGGCATTCAGGATGTTACTATATATGAAGCACGAGTCATTCCCCTTAGCCTATTTTAACTTTATTTTGTATTAAGTGCCATATCTGTATCAATTATTGTTTCTTGCAATGATTCTTTCTTAGTAGAAACCATCTTATTCCTTAACTTCACTATCTTCTTTCATGACACCGATCATATTGTATTGACAGAATGTGTCCTGACTCCACCCACTAGTAGAATAAGAATTCATCTGTATATAGGGGAATTTTTCTTATCTATATTTATATCTCCAGATACAAAATACTTAATTGCTTAAATTTAACTTTTACAAGGATTACAACCATTAACAAATGTTTACATGTATGCAGATCAACATATCCACCACTAGATGTCATGCTTAGTCACCATGAAGGCCTGGATAAATCTACAAAGCCTTACATGTGTACAATTTTGAAATCCAAAAAGTCAGAAAACCAATAATTATCTTAACATATTCTGGAAGAGCAAAACCAAACCTAATCTGACCTTAATTTACTTTGCAGCAAAATCTGATTTCATCTGACAGTAGACTTTTTTCCCCACTTGGTATAAATGTTAATATGATTGACTACAAGATGCTACCTACATCCCCTAGACAGGGTTATGCAATATTTGAAACATGTTTCACATTAAATTTCTCAAATACAACAGATTATGACTTCTGAAAAACATCTGGCTCAAGAACTTGGTTTTAAGATCATCTTATTCCCCCCCCGCCCCGGCTTTATTGAGGAATAATTGACTATATATATCAAGATAAACAACAGATCCATTATCTGACACAGTTAACTCTATTTCTGTGTCTGGTGAGAACACTTAAGATTTACTCTTAGCAAATCTCAAGTAGGTAATACCATATGATTAACTATAGTCATCATGCTGTGCATTGGGTCCTCAGAACTTATTTATAATTGAAAGTTTGTACGTTTTGACCTACATCTCTGCATTTGCTTCTCCCATGGGCCCCTAACAACCACCATTCTATTATCTACTTCTATGAAATTAGTTTTTTGTTTGTTTGTTTGTTTTTAGATTCCATATGTAAGTGATACCATGCAACATTTGTCTATTTCTGTCTTGGCTCAAGAGTTTAATAAAGAACTTTTGTCCTGCACCAGCATGCTCCTTGTTATTTTTCAGGAAGTGTGGTAATGATAATAAAAACATTCATTAAATTGTACTCTACACATCTATGATAGCTCTAATCCCACCAACCCATTTCTTGCACATGACCTCTGCATCTAATTCTGTTGCCATGACCGTATTCTTTTAACATTCACAATATATGCCAATGTAAAAATTAAACTTTGAGAATGTATGTATCTTTTGCTAAAATTTAACTGGTTACAAAATGCGTTCTATGCACTAAGATACTTAAGTTTTCTGTTTAAATTCAATTTTGTAATTAGGTTCTCATATGACTGATAGTTCTATTGTAGTTCTCTTTGTTGTTTATACTTCATGATATACTTAAATCATATATAAATGAGCTGTGACCACATATTATATATATTTTATAATTTTAGAAGTATCTTTGGTAGCTCATCAGTATCTAAGCTGAAAATATATCAGCTAAATAAGACATAAAGATAGAATTTTTTAAAATACCACAGTTAAACCTGTCACTACTTCCTTCCTCTTTTTCCCCATGTTATGTAAACTCATTTTTAAACAGTATTTTACAAAATCTATCAGAACTGAAGTTCAGCTTTTAAAATACCTCTCTGGTAAAATGATTACCAGATATCAATTCCATTGTTTCTTGATACCTGGCATTGCTTTTTTTAGGTATCTTCTGTTACTCTAAAACCTAACTCCTTATTCATTGGCTTGTCATGAGAACTTGAATAGGAACCAGGGGAATGGTTCCTATTCACCTGGTTATGAATGAGAGATGGTGGAAACCCTAATCAGAGTACATTGGATGTTCAAGGCCAATTTGCCATATGCAGGTGCAAAAGCAAGGACACAGTGATTGTACTGTATGCACTGTGCAGGTGTACCTTTCTATAACCCAAACACTGATGTCACAATTTGGCAAGAAGCCTTTTTTGTCTGAATTGGTAAAAAGATGTGTTACTGACCAGACGGTGTGCGGCTGCTTTATGGGGCTACTTTGAAGAACTCCTTTGTCTAATAGTTCCTTGTTAGCAATGGCTACTTGGTCTGCAATAAAGTCTCTCCTATACGCCTATGACTGCTCATATCTTCTCTAATACCTGGCGTCTACAGGGATACATCCCCTAGCAGAGAAGGACCTGTACTCCCACAGAGACCTAGGTCTAAGTTCCAAATCACTTGCAAATTAACTTAACCATATAGATGTCTCCTTTAACCTATCTGGTTCTTATAAAATAAGGCTATAAATTATGGGTATTTCTGTCTGCATATGGATTTCATAATGGACTAAAAGATACATTCTGCTTGCTTACTTCCTGCCTAACCATTACTAGGCTTGCTAGAAGAATTAGTGGTGAACTTTCTTCTTGTGAAACCTACATTTCTCAACTGGCTGAACCGAAACATCTTAATAATAACTCTAAACATGCCCCTGAATTCTGTAGCCCAAGCATGTCAAACTCAAAGGCTAACATGGGCCAAATAAACAAGGTTTAAGGTTATGTGGGCCACAAAAAAACAAAAGCTTTAATTTTCATAGAAACGTAGGTTTATTTCAATAGAGACATGCTAATACAAAGGACTGAAATAAATGAGTAATCGTTAACATAAAATAATAGAACATTTTAATAAAAATTAATATTTTTTCTTGAACATTAACTTACCAGACACTGAATAACTGCACAAATTAATAAG
>NW_005370016.1:3073867-3092378 GCF_000412655.1 Myotis brandtii
ATTGTAAAACTTAAGTTATGAAATTTTTATTAAAATGTTTCTTACATACCGTCATATTGGCTGGGCTGCAAAAATATTCATTGTGGGCCACATGCGGCCCACGGGCCGTGAGTTCGACATGCTTGGAGTAGCCTGAGCTCATCTATCTTGGAATACTCTGATGCCATCCCAGCTCCCTAATAACTTACGCATTTTGGCTTCTTCCTTTTTAAAAATCTTAGCGTGGTTTTGTTCCCTAGCCATGAAAAAAAAGGGGGGGAGGGAGTGCTTTGCAGATAGAAGCAATGGGACGATTAATAATGGTTATTAAGAGCACAGACTCTAGAGCCAGAGTATCTAGTTTTAAATTCTATTTCTATACTTTACTGGCTTTGGGCCTCATATGTGGGTTATTATAATTAAGTAATGTTTGGAATGAGCAAGGTAAATAGAACATCACTTTCATTTATTAATGTTACTTATCATGCTAATAGATTAGAATTATAAAGCTCTTAAATATGTCTCCTATAAGTTTGGTAATGGCTGCTAGGATTGTATTGATCTTATTCATAGATAAGTAAGACAGGGTAAGACTGGAGAAATGGACATTTAAATTGCTACAGGTTAAACAAAAATTGCCCTTGAGACATCCGAGTTGAAATTTCAAATAGGACTTGGATATGAATGTCAGAAAAGTGGGCTTAATTAACTAAGTTAAAAATGTGGAGCCATCACTATAAAGATGATTTTTTTAAAAAAATCTTTAACACTGACAGTATTACAGATGTCCCCCTCTTTTCCCTTCATTGTCCTCCTCCAGCCAGTAGCCGCCCCACCCCAGGTTTTCACGACCCTATTGTTTGTGTCCATAGGTAATGCATATCCTACATAATAAAAGACTAATATGCAAATTGTCCCATCTGGTGGTCATTTGACCGAGAGTTCAACCAGGAAACTGGGAGTTTGACTGCTCACTATGATGTGCCCTGACCACCAGGGGGCGGTGTGGAACATGGCAGGCATAGGCGAAGCTATGATGGCATCAGGCGGCAGTGGAGGTGCTGCCAGCCCCGAATTGGCCTCCTTGAGAGCACGACCACAGCGGGATGGTGGAGCAGGTGAGCGGGTGGTGCCAGGCCAAGTTGAGGAGACACAGCCAGCAAATGAAACAGAGATAATAAAAACAGCAAGCAAAGAAATAAACACGAAATCCAGCATTGTGTGGAATTTTAATTCTGGGAGAGACCAAGCTTTTAGGAAAATGAGACTAGCTATTTATCAAAAGCTACTGTGCAGACAGTTGAAATGAGGACAGAAAAAAGTTTGGTGGGTTTTATCATTTAAACGTTGATCCAAATTGACAACAGATTTCAGGTAGAGTGAAATCAACTGGAAGGTGAGGAAGTGCAACATTTTTGTTAGATTTGCTAAGAAAGAAAGCAGAGAAATTGATGCACTCACTGTATAGAATTCAGAGCCAAGGGAGTACTTTTCAAAGAATGAGTCTGGTAGAATCTGATTGTATTTATGTGCTGTTTACATAATTAAAAAATAAGACTGAAGAAATAAGTAATTGACAAAAGCAGATGAGATAGGATACAAAGGGTATGTGGAGGAGTCTGCCATTATTATTATAATAAGAGAAAAGTAGATGAATTCAGGCTCAATTACTTTGCAGATTTGGAGATGTGAATAAAACAAGACTCAAATCTAGCAGGTTGTACATTTTTAGGTATTGTGTCAGTCAGGACTTAGTAAAGAAAAGAAAAGTCACTTCAAGGGTTTGCAACAGAAACCCTTGCAGGGAATTGGTTACACAGAGCGGAGCACCCAGATAGGAATTCTCAGATACAGAGATTGGGGACAGCAGGGTCTCATTATTACCCCCATATGGGAAGGTCACTGGAAAAGATGGTTTTCCTGATTCCAGGCTAAGGTCATACCACAAAGGTTGGAGACAGGAAGCCTGCCCAATGGAAGCAGGAGGAGATGAAGCTGCTTCCAGAGACACCCTAAAACGTGGAAACAGGAGTGGAAGACAGCCTATGCTTCTTCCTTCCTGCTTTTCACTCTCCCACCAGCCCCTCCCACTGGCAAAGCCAGCAGCCAAACCAGGTCAGAAGGGAGCTGGGAAAATCAAGCCTCAGAAATTATTTATTTGCAACCAAAGTGGAACTAGGGATAGAATAGAATTCAGCTGTGATTAAACAAAACCCGGGCACTCACAAGTGTAAAATTATCTTTTTGGTATGTCCTGAATAGAAGGAGAAATGAGGAGAGGTGGGAAGTTTAGGAGCAAGGAAAATATGTAATGTGGTTATTGCAAAACAAGTTGAGTGTGCTTAATAGAGAAACAAAATGAGGCTAAGTTAAAGCATATGAAATTGCCAAATTTGAAGATCAGGGTATCTAATAACATAAAAACCATATGGTTAAAACTGAGAGCGGTTTTCTCATTTTAATGTAAGAAAAATAACTATAAAATTTTTAATAAAATTAAGAAAGAATTTCTATAATTTACTATTAGATAATATTTTTGTCATTAATGTTTGACAGAGAATCATGTAGTTATGCTAAGATTTATAGAAGTTGACAGAACTCAAAGAATGGCATTATTATGATAAATTTACCAAGGATTCAGATATGGTCTTTATAGTTATAGGTAGGAAATAGAAATTTTATCAATATGGCTAGAAATAATTTGTTTATTAGAGAGAATATCAATAATAATTATATTCACTTGATATCCATGTAGAATTAACATCTTCTTACATTTTCATTGATTTATAGTGGAATCTGCAGCTTATCAGGATGAGAGAGAGAGAGAGAGAGAGAGAAGCAATGATAATGGAGTCTGAGTTTTTGGATCTCTAAAATCAAATTATTTGACCAACTACTCCAACTTATTTAATAATATATGTGCTGTTTAATAAACATAAGCCTTTCTTTAGATCATATTGACTCATATCCAGAATTAAGGATTATGATTCAATAAAATAATTGACAATATTTTATAGTGAAGCAGAATATGGTTTAAATTGCCAAAACATGTATGGCTGGTAGAAGCAAAATTACATATAGTTTGTTTTTGTAGAAAGGCCAAATAAATTCATGTCCTGCTATTCTATAATGGGAAAGAACTATTTTAAGACCTATAATTTCTCCAGATCATCACTTACAATCCATTTCATTCCTCAGCAAATTTAAGCAGCAATAAGACACAATGTAGCTTTTCAGTGAATGAACATCAAAAGATCTCCTTGATCAAGCTCTTTCTTTCAATGCTATTATGCACAGCAATTTCATGGAAAAGGCCCATTGAAGTTGGAATTGAAAAAAAAAGGCCCAATCATCATTTTTGAAACCAGAAGAATGCTAGAATATGCTTTTTGAGCATTGCTTATAGATTTTCTATTGTGGGAAGTCTTATCATTAAGACCAAGAAAATGGTAAGTAGATATGAAGATAATGATTTATAAGATGGTTAATTTCCAACATTTAGTTTCTACAATAAAATTAGAACCAAAATTAACAGATGGAGTTACATAACAGGTTTTAATTAGGAATTAATTATTCAAAGTAAAGAATAAATGAGAAAAAATTTTTACTACGTCAATGCCATATATCTCTATGAGAATTCTTGTTTTTCAAATCAATTTGTCATCTTTTTTCTCAGGAAATGTCTGAGAGCTAATAAATGATTTGTTGGTCCAAACATCTAGGAAAGGATTTTTTAATAATATTTTGGGGAAAATTACAAAAAGTAGACTTTGATTAATTATACCTTGCATTATGTTACATGAGACATATACAAAAACTAAGAACCAAGGCAATAATCTTTTTAATAATGATTGCCTTTGGAGCTAAAATTTGACTATACCTAGTACTTTATATTCTCTAAAACCAAAAACACTTTTGGGAAAATGTGATCTCTAAAATCAAATCATAAATAAAATAAAATAAAATAAAATCATGTCCTTATAAACATTTTAGTTGAAGTTTATTTCATAAACATTAAACTCAAGTTTCTATGAAAAACATGATCTACTAAAAATAACTAAGTTTTATATTTACTAAACCTTTGCATGAAAATAATATAAACACTGATAACACAGTAACTGCAAGTTATTTGATAGCCATACTAATGGCATTACACTTGATTTATATTAAATTACACAGAGTTTGTCTAGTTTCTCAAAAAATAAAAATCATACCATGAGCCATGTAACTGAAACTTAAGCAATAAAAGTTCTCCTTGATAATCAGATTGTTAACTAGTAAAAAAAAAATGCAGTTTTTATACTAATGGAGTATAGACCAGGATTTATTCTTTTTTCCATCACTATTTATCCCCCATACCCTCTTCCACCTCCATCCAAACCTCTCCCCCCCACCCCTCAATCACCACATTGTTGTCTGTGTCCATGAGTTCTTTCTCTTTGTTTTTCTTTTGCTCAATCCCTCATCATCCCCTAACATCCCCCACCCCTGCCACCAGGGCTCTCAGCCTTCTTTCTATGAGTCCTGTCTGTCTCTAGAACAAGATTTATTCTTGCATGTACTCATTCAAGAAATATTTGTAGTGATTATGTGTTGGAAATTGTTAGACATTAACAAAAGTGAATCATACTCAGATCATGAGCTTATAGTCTAGTATATAGGATATGATATGGACATAAAGAACCATAATCAAAGGCATAAAAGAATGACTTGTGTCTGCCTAATTTATGGCACTTTCAACACAGCCAGTCTTCTTCAATATTATAGTAAACACATAAAAGGTGGTCACACACAGCAATACCAATTAGAGGCTTTTTTGGAATCCATCTGCTTGGTATTTGCTTAGTGCTTTCCATATTAGTGGCTACAAATATAGGTTTTCAATATTCCATTGTGGTTCCATGGTTTGACACACTACTTATCCTTTCTTTTCTGCCTTACTAACTTTAGCAACCCGCTATCCTTGACTTGCTTTCCATCTTGAAATTTGCTCTATGTGAAAATTATGTTAAGACATTTCTATTGCTTATCCACAGATTTAATCATGACTTAGTCAGAAAAGGTGAGTTTCAGATAAAGGGTTTGGGGAAATTAAAACAGGGAAAGAAGAGCGAGCAGAGGAAGCTTCCTAGAAAGGGGAGTACAGTGGAATATCTTCATTCACATTTAGTTATGTCCTTTAAGTCATTGTGAACATTACATTTGTGAATACTAAACCAGTGCTTCTAGGGGAATACTGAGCTCAAACATCTGGTCACAATATTCTTGTAAATTAATCAATGCATACCCTTGTATATGCATATTTCTGTTTAAAAGGCACCTTATATATTATATATTGTTGATTCATCAACATTGAACTCATGGCCAATCGCATGTAACTCATGTCTAAACAAAGCTTATCTAACACATTTTCTACATAAGTCACAACCTACATTTTGAAACACAAAACAGCACTTCAGCAATACATTCGGGGGCCATTTAAACAATGAAATCACCAACAGGAAAAAAAAACAAAAATTTGAAAAAAAACACATGTAGTACTAAATAGACTGGAAAGGACATGTGTTTGCAGTAGGAGAGCCTTTGTTCTACCTCAGCCAGGAACATTGGTGTTGGAAGACTCGGTGGGTAATTTATTGCCATGCCTCCATTGTCTGTATATGACTGAGAATACCATTTTGTGGAAAGGTCATCAAGAAGACATACTGGCCCTATAAATTCCCGGTCAGGACACATGCCCAGGCTATGTGTGCAGTTGCGGGTATGCAGGAGGCAGCTGATCAATGATTCTCTCTCATCATTAATGTTTCTCTCTCTTTCTCCCTCTCCCTCCCTCTCTCTGAAATCAATAAAAAGATAAAAAGAAGACATGACTGCTGATTTGGTCCTAAAGCTAGACCAAAGCAATTAGAGACTCCCCATACTTTCTTTGCTGTCCATGGAATGTGTGATCTCCTTGCTTCCCCCCTGAGCTAGTCCAAGGATACAGCCTTGAGATAATAATGTGGTGATGAGACCATCTATACTGGGAACGGTGACTGAAACTGGTTAACCCCCCTATGTGAGTAATTGAACCATCAATGATTCTCTCTCATCATTGATGTTTCTATCTCTCTCTCCCTCTTCCTTCCTCTCTGAAATCAATAAAAAAAAATATTTTTTTAAAAGAAGACATAACTGCTGCCTGGCCGGTATTGCTCAGTGGTTGAGTGTTGACCTATGAACCAGGAGGTCATGGTTCCATTCCTTATCCGGGCACATGCTCAGTTTCGGGCTCAATCCCCAGTAGGGGGCATGCAGGAGGCAGCTGATCAATGATTCTCTCTCATCATTAATGTTTCTCTCTCTTTCTCCCTCTCCCTCCCTCTCTCTGAAATCAATAAAAAGATAAAAAGAAGACATGACTGCTGATTTGGTCCTAAAGCTAGACCAAAGCAATTAGAGACTCCCCATACTTTCTTTGCTGTCCATGGAATGTGTGATCTCCTTGCTTCCCCCCTGAGCTAGTCCAAGGATACAGCCTTGAGATAATAATGTGGTGATGAGACCATCTATACTGGGAACGGTGACTGAAACTGGTTAACCCCCCTATGTGAGTAATTGAACCAAGTGAGAGCCTCTATATAAAATTTTAGTTTAGTAGGCAGGTGTGGAAATCTACTCATAACTGCCCAAGATAAATCTCTTAGAGTTCCCTTCCTTATAAACCTGCCACCTACCAATCTGAAGTGGTCTTTTTAAAATTGATCTTTCCTTGCCCTCTGCCTGTGGAGCTCCCAGAGATGTTGCTAAGCAACAGCCATGGATATTGATTTTGAGATTACAAATAAATTTCAGCAGGTAGGCAAATTTGCAAATATGAAATCCACAAATAATGAAAAGTTCTTGTATTTGTTCAGAGCCATGAACTTTGAGTGGGATTTCAATGTGGATACTTAGGAAGTAAGAGACAATTGTATCAGCAAGGATATGATCATGCGAAAGTATATGACTAGAGTTCCTGTGTTATTGGAGGAGAGAGGTCCTCATCCCACCTGTTGCTGGTAGTAGTGGGCTTCTTGCAATATCCTGAGAAAAAGGATTTTCTGAAACTTGCACAGGATGATGAGATATTATAGAAAGCTTTATTTCTGTGGAATTACACCCCGGAATTTCCAAGGTCCCATTTTCCTTTGGACCAAGGAAGAAATGTAGCTCTGGCTTCAGTGGGGATAGAATCAAAGCCAGTGTCCAGAATTTCTGCTCCATATTTTCATGGTCCAACCCAGCATCAGGCTAGCTTAATTTGTCCATCAGTCTAGCTGCAGTCCATCAGTCCATTGTCTGTGGGGTCCACATGGCCATGGGCCACACAAGCGCATGAAAAAACGTCAAGAGCCAAGAGGAACCAACAGTCACAAGAGAGTGAACTCCTTTGTTTGGGGGATTATTTATCCCCAAATGTTGTGTGCTTGTAGTGGCCCTGCCCAATCTGGCCTATGATCTCTATTCCTAGGTTTGACTGATAGACACCTCCCCTAGTCACCCCAATTCTACTGTGCATGCATCTCTCTCCTCTTTGTTGTGTCCTTACCCCAGTTATCTATAGGGAATGGGCCAGTGGTTACCTGGGAAACATGAAATTGCAGCTTCCTGGTTAAGCTGTTCAAATGACCTGCCCATAATGTTTGGGCTTCCCTTTGCTCCTTTTCTATCCTATATAATAAAAGCATAATATGCAAATTTACCAAACGGTGGAATAATGGGTTGGCAGGGGGTGGGCTGGCAAGCAGGTGGCACCAGGCCAGCCAAGGCACATGCCTGTGGGCAGAGGAAGGGGACGGCAATGGGGGGACGGCGGCGACCAGTGGCAGAGGAGGAGTGATCGGGGCAGTGGGGCCAGCTGCTCACCAGCCTGCACCGTCCCCTGGTGATCGGGGTGGGGCCAGCTGCTCACCAGCCTGCACCGTCCCCTGATCAGCCTGCCTGGTTGCCTCCCGCAGAGGGAGGCCACCAGCGGTGGCAGTAGCAGCAGGGCAATGGGGGACGGGGATGGCTGCTTGCTGCTGGCGCCTCCCCTGATCAGTCCACTGGTTGCCTCCCATACAGGGAGGCCAAACTGCAGCTTCGGACATCTCCTGAGGGCTTCCGGACTGGTAGAGGGTGCAGGCTGGGCTGAGGGACCCCACAAGTGCACGGATTTCATGCACCGGGCCTCTAGTAAATAAATAAAAACACTTGCCCAGTGCATGAATTTGTGCACTGACTGATTGGGCCTGGCCAGCTGGGGGTAGGTGCAGCGGGTGGTTGGCCGGCCAGCCCTGCCCCCTGGTTGAACTCCCCGTTGAACTCCCAGTCAAGAGAACAATTTGCATATTAGCCCTTTTTATGTAGGATGCTAGTTACAACAGTATCATCTGGAGTTCACTTTGGGCAAAAACTAGGAATAAGAATGGCAACTCAGGTTATGAATAGAGACTAGATGTTGTGTGCTCCAGGAATTTAGATTTTGCACCTAGACTGAGAGTTTCAAAACTTTTATGTGAATTCATAACCTCTTATCCAGAGGAGTTTTAAAAATCCAGCATTTAAGTGTATAAACAAGGAGCAGTTCTTGTTACGGAACATGTGAGAATCTTGTATCCATCAAAGGCAAATTTCCTGCAATAATATAGTGAACATGGTGAAGGGATTTGGTGCACAGGTGATGAATAAATGAGAATCAAAGAGGGGATGGTGGGGCGCCTGGAAGCTATAACCACCTCTAGGACAAGGGTTAAGGAAAAGGAAAGAAGGTGGTATTGCTGGCACCAAGTTGCCAACACTATAAGGAGAATTTACAGCCAGATAAATCTGTTCTGTGGGACCTGAAACTAAAAAATGATGTAGTCTTTGTAATAGTATCCACCCATGCCAGGAGATCCAGCCAGTGCATCCCACAGACTAGACACTGCCAGGAGGCAGCTGACTTCGGAGCTGAGGAAATGCTTTCTAGGCAGTGGCAGTGGTAGGAATGTAAAGACCAGCAGAACAGAAGTGTGGGGAATGATTCCAGTGACAAAGGTCCAGAACCAGTATAGAATTAAGCCACACATATCCCACCTCCCCAGTTTGAGTACAGTTAGTGTAGAAAATCTCTGCATTAAGTAATGCAGAATAATTGACATATTTTAGTATGCGGAGTAATATGATTCATATGTCCCAGGCTTAAGTACTGTTCTGAAATATCATAAGAAATCACAGGAAAATGTATAATTTATATATGTATGAAAGTCAAGAGTTAGAATTTTGAACATATTCAAATAAAAATGAGTATATTTTTAGATTGGAAATTGACTGCTTTTTACTGAAGTGTTAAAAGCTCGGGTTCCAAAATATCAAGTCAGTTGAAGTTGTGAATAGTTTTCTAAAGTGCATCTCTTAATTATAAATATATCATTTTAACTTTTCTTTTTCATGTCTCCTTTGTTTGCTAAAGTCTTTTCAGCTTTTATAATTTTTCACATGTCAAAGCACTTTTCCTTATATAGTATTTTTGTCATGCCTAAATAGTATATTTATTTTCTGCTTAAAGATTCTCCCAAACTGTCTTAAAATAACAATGGAAAGCTAAATTCTAAAGGTGTTAAATATATATATATATAATACTTGAAATAGGACTATAAAATATTCCTTTTAAAATAATTCTGTAAATAGGCAGTTTAACACTGCATTTTTAAATTCTTCTTAAAGTATATTTTGTATTTTAAAGTCTTTCTTCAAAAAAGATAAGAGTGTGCTAGAAATCAGCTTCACAATAAAGGATAAGGTTTATCTGTACTTATTCATGGACCTCAGCAATTATATTCAAGATAGTTCTCCAATTAACTAACTACTGTTTTTAGGATCAAACTTCCAGTCTGAGGACAATTGATTTGCTGACCAGATGGAAAAATTAAAGCCCCCAAAAAACAATGCTTCACAATTTAATATTCCGACTTATTTTCATATCCTGGAACAACATTGTGGAGCAGTTTTAATATTAAGAAAAATCAGCTGGTGTTGCTCAGTGGTTGAGCATAGACCCATGAACCAAGATGTTACCAGTTGGATTCCTTGTTAGGGAACATGCTAGAGTTGTGGACTCAATCCGCAGTGGGGGGGCATGCAGGAGGCAGCCAATAGATATTTGTCTCTCATTGATGTTTCTATCTCCCTATTCCTTCTAGAGCAGTTTTAACATTAAGAAAAATCAGCTGATGTTGCTCAGTGGTTGAGCATAGACCCATGAACCAAGATGTTACCAGTTGGATTCCTTGTTAGGGAACATGCTAGAGTTGTGGACTCAATCCGCAGTGGGGGGGCATGCAGGAGGCAGCCAATAGATATTTGTCTCTCATTGATGTTTCTATCTCCCTATTCCTTCTCTCCCTTCCTCTCTCTCTCTAAAATCAATTAAAAACTGTTAGGGAACATGCCAGGGTTGTGGACTCAATCCGCAGTGGGGGGCATGCAGGAGGCAGCCAATAGATATTTGTGTCTCGTTGATGTTTCTATCTCCCTATTCCTCTCCCTTCCTCTCTCTCTCTAAAATCAATTAAAAATATTTAAAAAAAAAAGAAAATTCAGCTCCAATTTTCTCATCTACTGCCAGATATCCATTTCTTAGTTGACAATCTTATAAGTATTGAATTGAAAATGTTTAATGGATTATTTCCAATGAGAGACCTTGGGAGCCTGAAAGTTATAGTGGCCACAGCCTGGTGAGCCTCCCTGGTATAGTGGCCTTGCACCCAAGTTTTTCCTTTTCTGGACCAGAGTAGACGTACTATGAAATTAGAAAGCATATGGAAGATCATTTAGTGGCCATACTGCTTATGGAATGGTAGATTCATTTCACATTGACATTTTATTTCTGACCAAAATATCTACAAGATGTAGAACTATACTTTAAAATGGGCCTTTGTGGGTAAAAGAAGACAAAAGAAATGTGCTCTTCTGCTTTCTTTGCATTTTATGTAAAAAGCAGGGCCTCATGATGACTTCCTTCTGCCAGTCATTAGGATCCAGAAACAAAGAAAATTCAGGTCATTCATCCATGGTTTTCTTATTCAAATTGACCTTGCATATGGTGTCCATTCAGCCTCAGAATTACAGACAACTATGTGTCAAGTTCAACTAAATTGTTTTTATGGTCAACTTACACTATGTTTTCTCCATTCATCTTGTAGAATGAAGATTATTATAGAATTTGATAGTGTATTTTATTATGAATAAGACCAGCATATATACATAATTATGGATTTTAAATGTGAAATGTAATACAGTTATTCATTTAAATCAACTATCTAGTAAGCTTCTTTGTCTTGTAGTAGAGCTTCAGTAAATATTTACTAATTTGACTTATTTGAATTCTAGCAGTAACAGATAAATTAAATTTTAAGTTTATGATTAAATATGGCAGGTGTGGTCAGTGGTTGAGCATCGACCTATAAACCAGGTGTTCAAAGTTTGATTCCCAGTCAGAGCACATGTCTGGGCTGCGGGCTCAATCACCAGTGAGGGGCATGCAGGAGGCAGCCAATCAATAATTTTCTCTCATCATTGATGTTTCTCTCTCTCTCTCTTTATCTCTGAAATCTCCCTTAAAGCCTATAAAAGAGAATGCAGCTCTGATAACAGCGTGATTTTAGCCCAAGGGGACCTGTGTTGGACTTAATGGAAGTGTAAGACAATGTATTTGTACTGTTTAAAGTCCAAATTACTGTGGTAATTTGTAAATGGCAGCACTAGAATACTAATATAATATCTGAATCCAGTTTATTACTATTTCATCTCTTTATGTTTCCATAGCCACAAATTTTATCAGAAAGGAAATTTCAAAAAGTTAAGATCACATTTTAACATTTAATTTTTTAAATTTTTAAATTTTATTTTTTTGTTAATCCTCATCCAAGGATATTTTTCCATTGGTTTTTAGGAAAAATGGAAAAGACAGGAAACAACGGAGAGAAACATCGATGTGAGAGAATCACATCAATTGGTTGCCTCCTGCACACACCCTAACCAGGGCCTGGGGGAGGAGCCTTCAACCAAGGTACATGCCCTTGACTGGAATCGAACCCGGGACCATTTGGTCCACAGGCCGACACTCTATCCACTGAGCAAACCGGCTAGGGCCATGTTTTAACATTTTAGAAATAAAAAATAAACAAGGCTGAATGAGATTAGCAGAGAAAAATTTTTGTGGAACACAGTCTCCTGATGTCTTATGTCATTCTGGTTTTCCTTCAGTATTATCTCAGATATTTTCTTCTATCTTTATATGTCTTGAAAATGTGAGCTATATTTATGTGAGATTAGTATTTTCAAGGGAGACAGGAAGTTGTGGCTACAGATGTGCTCCTGGTAGCAGGAAGCCAAGATTTTGCAATCACCATTTATCACTGTAACTTATATGTTTGCTTCTTTACAGCAAAAGTAAAGTTCATAAAGGTTAATTAAGACTGGATATCTGATCCATGACTTAACTGCCCCCTCACTCCTCTACTTCTGCCTCTAGCACAGTGCCTAGTACTTGGAAGGCACTCATTACATATTTATTGAATGAAAACGCCATAAATACCTTTTATTCCTTTTTTAAAAAGAAGTAAACGACTTTATCTAATACTCAAAAAACAACCTCTATTAACATTTTGCCTATCTAGAGCAGAAAATCAAATCTGAATGTATACATGCTGTGATGGACACAACACCTGTGCCCTGTCCTAAGCTCAGTTAGACGAGTGACTGAACAAAGAGATGTAATCTTTCACAGTTTCAACCTAGCAGCTATTAGCAATGGAAATTGCTATATAACTTACACATAAACAGCAATATGGTACTGGTGATGAAGCAATAAAAATGCTTAGAATTAAGAAGTTAGAGCTGAGTAATGTGACTCAACAAAGCAGTGTGTGCAGCCATATGAAGTAATTGATCATGGTAGAATTGCTGACTGGTATGAGTAGAATATAAGGGTTTTCTTTTGAGGGGACTAGGAGAGACACTAGAATTTCACTCACTAAGCATCTGTTAGTCAATATTATTTTTATTGTTTATTGAAATATGATTTCTTTGAGATTATTACTCATATAATGATGCATTTAAATAACTTCTCTGTGTTAGAACGTTTTTGATGTTCAGTCTCCACACAATTATCTTTGGGTCTCATTCACATGGTGTCACAAGCAAGATATTGGCAAAAATGAATTTTAAAAATTGACATAAAGGTCTCAAATTAAAAAGTGTAAGTATAAGATCTTGAATTGAAGAGTGGCCTAACATCATTCATCCATCGATGGCAAAAAACATAAGACCCTTTCAGGTAGCCTAAGTATTGGGTTTTCTAAAGCCAGAGGAAGGAAAAAAGTCAGAAAAGTAACCATCCCCAGAGACAATATCATGCTAAGAGTGTTGGACAAGGCAACGATGAAGAAATACAGCTAATGAGAGAAACTGAGAAGCTGTGCTTGGAACCCTAAATTTTGCAAACATATGAACAAAGAAAACGGACAACTAATACATTTTATTATGGTCCAAGTGCATGGAAATTTGGACTGTGGGCAGAATCCCTGAATGTGAAAAACATAGCAATCAGGGACTTAACCAAGGTTGTCCTTACTGAGCTCACAGTTCTTGACATCATCAGTGTCAGGAGGGCTACAGAGTGACTGAGTGAGCTAATGCTTCATTTCCGATGCTGGTGAATATGAATGCAATGAGCCAGGCACCAAATGAAAACCAAAAAGAGATTGAATACATATTCATATTATGACCTCAAAAATGTATTGACTCATTCTGTAACTGCCATAACATTTCTGTGTTAAGTCTTGAATAAAGACACATGACTCTGATCAGCCACAGAATATTATGACACTGACGATATCTTACCTAATTAAAAAGAAGTGCAGTAGATCCTGAATATAATGTGACCATCTCTGTAGTTTGGGCTATAAATTAACCTCAGGAAAATGTAAGGCTCATACCAAACCAATCAGTCTGTGAATACATTGGCTGAAGTACATATAAAATACTCTATAGCTAGTATACTCACAGCTGCTAGAATTCACCTCTTTCTAGGAATCAGGAGACTCTAAAGTCCTTTGAGCCATTGAATTCTGTACAGGATATATATATATACTAGAAGCTCAGTGCATGAAATTTGTGCATGGGGGTGGGGTGTCCCTCAGCCTAGCCTGCACCCTCTTCAATCTGGGACCCCTCGAAGGATGTCCGACTGCCCATGTAGTCCTGATCCTGGTGGGATCGGGACTAAACAGGCAGTCAGACATCCCTCTCACAATCCAGGACTGCTGGATCCCAACCACTCGCCTGCCTGCCTGCCTGATTGCCCTTAACCACTACTGCCTGCCAACCTGATCACCCCCTAACCACTCCCCTGCCAGCCTGATTGATGCCTAACTGCTTCCCTGCCAGCCTGATTGCCCCTAACTGCCCTCCCCTGCCAGCCTTGTTGCCCCTCACTGCTCTCCCCTGCAGGCCTGGTTGTCCCTAACTGCCCTCCCCTGCTGGCCTGGTTGTCCCTAACTGCCCTCCCTTGCCAGCCTGGTTGCCCCTAACTGCCCTCCCCTGCAGGCCTGGTCCCCCCAAAATGCCCTCCCCTGCAGGCCTGGTCACCCCCAACTGCCCTCCCCTGCAGGCCTGGTCCCCCCAAAATGCCCTCCCCTGCAGGCCTGGTCCTCCCAACTGTTTTTGGAGTGGTGGTCAATTTGCATATTACCTCTTTATTATATAGGATATATATATAAATTAGGAATCTTTATATATACATATACAGATATATAACTATAACTGTATACTCTACTTATAATCATATATAGTTATAAATATCTATATGATGTGGAGACAGAAAGCAAAACTATTGCTAGTGGATTACAAGCAGTAGTAGTGAGAGAAGTGACTCCCATTTCAACGCTCTGATTTCTGAACCCATTGCCCTAGCCAGTTTTGCTCAGTGGATGAAGCATCAGCCTGTGGACTAAAGTGTCTCGAGTTCGATTTCGGTCAGGGGCATATGCCCGTGTTGTGAGCTCAATCCCCAGTAGGGGGTGTGCAGGAGTCAGCTGATCAATAATTCCCTTCCATCATTGATGTTTCTATCTCTCTCTCCCTCTCCCTTCCTCTCTGAAATCAATAAAAATATATTTAAAGAAGAAGAAGAAGAACAACAACAACAACAAGACCATTGGAGGGGAGGACCATTGTCCATTTCATCTGCTGGCATCTTTCTTTCACCCTTCCATACTCTTTGCCTTCCAATCCTTTTTCCTCAAAGCAGCAAGAATGAATTTCTTTGTAAGTCACTCTATAAATCACCCTTCCTTGCCTCAAATGCTTTAGTGGCTTCTTTTTATACCTACAAGCCTTAGTCTTGTATTGACAAACTGTTCACTGGTATTGAGAATCAATGAACCAAAGCCTGAATGACTTCCTTGGGCACTCTTGATTCTGATCTTTCATACTCCTGACATTAAATGATGGGCTAAATTCAGACTTTCTGCTTCCTTGTCCTTTATATTGCATGATTTGCTTCAGAGTTGGATCCCTATATTCTGAATACTAGCTTTGTAACTGACAGTTGCTTTAAATGTATGCAGTTCAACAACAAAACCTGGGTTCCTTCAAATGATAGACTTGATTTTCTTTTATAAATTTCCTTGGCACCAATCACTCTTTTGTGTGATAATCTGTAGAAAAGACCCTCTATCTGTGATCACTTGTTCTACAGAATTGGCCAAATAGCTCTCCGAAATCATAGCAGTTAAAATGGATAGAATGGTTAGTAGAGAGAATGATAGGCTAATTTTTGAAATCAAGTTACTTATAGGTGGGTAGATTAGCAACACCTTCTCTTTGAATAATGCTTTATAATTTTTAGAAATTTCCCACAGCATTATTTATTGCCTTGGGTATTAACTTGTAGATAAATAGTTCTGTTACAGATAATAAAGTCAACATAAAAGAAATATATGTGTGCTTCTTTTTTTCTAAGAATTTATGTGTAAAACTTCATTATTCTTTCATTTTTTACATATTGTTTCATTTGCAATTTGAAAAATGTCAAATATTTTTATTGAATTCCAGATATATAGCTAGAATGAAATTCTATAAAACATAATGAGAGATACAAGTTTAATTCTTTAACATAAGACTCCTTTGAGCTGCATGCACTCACAGATGGTACATCACCAGAAATGCCATTGTGAACAGACAAACAGCACAATCTTAGCAATAATCGCACCCTTAAAAATGATGTAGGACTTAGCAGACAGCAGTCATTTAATGAAAATGGTAGAATGACTACTCTGTGAAATGCTTTATCAGCCAAAGGAAAAAAACTTCTTTATATTTTGTGTATAGGTTTCTCCTTTTTTCCCCCAAAAGTTATTTTTTGTTTGTTTGCATATAGACTCCTCATAGTTCTGAAAATGGTTGCATATCTTCAAGTAACCCAGGAATGCAGGATAATTTTATCCTGACCTTCAGCGAGTCTGACTTCAATGTCACATGTTATTTCTATCCTCAGTGTTCTCTCAGGCAATTATTGAAAAATCCATTTTAATTTGCTTTACATCTTTTTCTTATACTTTAATTTGCTGTCATTCATTATTCACTTTTCAGATGCACCTTCACTTTAAGACAAACAACTAAAGTTGCCTAACTCCATGCTCTGTCATTTTCTTTTAGAGCACTCTCTTGGAATTTAAGTAGACTAATCTGTCTAAATAGAAAAAAGGCATACCACATTACATTGTGCTCCCTTTCTCCTCTTAAACAATCAGATACTCTGCTATCTCATTTAAGGAGAAATGAAAAAATTGGATCTTTTCTGTGCTCTGATAACACCAGGTTTATCCATCCCGAGAGGGTTTGATGGGCCTACACAGTTATGGAGCATGAGCTGCTCCACTTCAGATCTCATGTGAACAAATTCTCTTAGTGACTGAATTCAGTTCAACTTTTATTGGATTAGAGGTAAACTATTTTCTTAGCAATGAAATGACTTTTTAGGGTGCTTTTTTCTTTCAAGGGGATACATTTATATTTGTATAAAACTCTTCTCCATGTTTTTAATAAGAAAATAATAAAGATTTCATATCAGTAAATATAAACACAGGGAAAGTTAGAAGTAGTAAAAACTGAATCCATTAGCTACTTTTTTGTTATTTTAAAATATAATCTCCAATGAGGTGGTGATAATAAAATTACCTCATCACTTTATTTAAGTACATGTGTCACTATTCAAGTGAATACTTCTTTAAATGTTTCTCTCTCACAATACTCAAACCCTGAAAATGCAAAACTAAACCTACATTTTATGTATGCATATATGACACTAGAGGCCCAGTGCACGCCTTCATGCATGGGTGAGGTCCGGCTGGCCCAGCCCCAATTGGTGTGGATTGGGGCTGGGCCTGTCAGGAAGAGGAGACAGCAGGAGGTTGGCTGGCCAGTCAGCCACAATCGGGGCCCAATCAGGGCCAAGCCGAGTGGGGGAGGGGCCGCAGGCAGTTGGCCCGCTGGCCCTGTCCCTGATTGGGGTAGGAGGGCTGATCTTGGGTGGGGCCGGGTGGAAGGAGGGGCTGCAGGAGGTTAACCATCTTGCCCCACCCCCTATTGGGGTGGGGAGAAATCAAGGGCGGCAGGTGGAAGGAGGGGCTGCAGGAGGATAACAATCAGCCCCACCCCTTATTGGGGTGGGGAGAAATCAAGGGCGGGGCTGGATGGGGGGAGGGGCTGTGGGCAGATCAAGGTGATGGGGGCTCATCAGGGGCAGGGCTGACCAGGGGCAGGACTGCAAGAGGGGTGGGGCTGCTTTACCCCCTATTGGGGGGAGGGAATCAGGGATGGAGCCAACTGGGGGAAAGGACTGCAGGCCGATCAGGGGCCGGGCCAGCTGGGGAGAGGGGCCGCCTGAGGTTGGCAGGCTGGCCCCACCCCCAATTGGGCCAGTTTGATGGCCGCAGTGGGTGTTATAGCAACTGGTCGTTCTGGTCGTTAGGGTGTTCTGGTCGCTGGCTTTTTATATATATAGACTAGAGGCCTGGTGCACAAAAATTTGTGCAATCAGGGGGGTCCCTCAGCCCGGCCTGTGCCCTCTCGCAGTCTGGGACCCCTCAGGGGATGACCACCTGCTGGCAGAGGCCTGCTCCCCAGGGGATTGGGCCCAAGCTGGCAGTCAGACATCCCTCTGGCAGCCCGGGAGCCCTTGGGGAATGTCCACTTGCCAGCAGGGAGCAGGCCTACGCTGCAGTCAGACATCCTTAGCACTGCTGAGGAGGCGGGAGAGGCTCCCACCACCACCGCTGTACTGGCAGCCATCAGCCTGGCTTGTGGCTAAGCAGAGCTCCTCCTGTGGAAGCACAATGACCACCAGGGGGAAGCTCCTGCATTGAGTGTCTGCCCCCTGGTGGTCAGTGTGTGTCATAGTGACCAGTGATTCCCAGTCATTCTGCTGTTAGGGTCAATTTGCATATTACCCTTTTATTATATAGGATAGAGGCCTGGTGCA
>NW_005370016.1:3093192-3096652 GCF_000412655.1 Myotis brandtii
TGATGGCCAATTCACTAAACATCTTCCCTGATCAGACATGGTCACTAGTAGCCAAAACATTATAGAATGAAGTTCATCTTAGCAAGGAAAGCCCCTGAACTCATGCAATAATCTGATCCACTATTTTACAGTAAAAATCCACATATCCTACCAGGCTTGTATCTTCTTTGCCTTTCAAAATATTCTCATTTTTATATTTAAATCCTTGGTATTTATTCTTTAACTATTTAAAATTTTATGACATTTATTTGAAAATTTAAAAAAATATGAATGGGGAAAAAGAAGACATATGTAAAACTTTAGACAATAAAAAAAATAAAAAGGTCCTCAAAAAAAGATTATGAAGGTAATATTTTAAAATAAAATATTGCTAAAGAGCAACATAATGTGAACATGGCAATATCTTGCACTTTTCTCCTTCATCCAAAATACTGCTTACCAGCATCACCCCTCCTCAACACATATGGCCACTTCCCCTTTTATTCACAAACACTTTTTATAAATGTTTATATTGATACCCTTCAGCAAAAGTATTTTAGGCATTATTTTCTGATTTCCCATGTTGGTAGGTGATAACTTGGCTCTCCTCTCTTCCCCAATATAGTTTTTCTATTCTTGAATCAGGGAGTAAATTATGTCTATGCTTCCTTTTTATGCACTTCTTAATTTTTTCTTGAGTTAATGATTATTTCATTTTTTTCACTGTTTTTGTCATTATTAATTTTCCAAGTCTCAATAGTTCTGTCATATCCCCATTTTATGTCCCACACTGCTCAATTGATTCCTAATAAAGGAAACATTAAAATAAGAATTTTTGAGTCATCAAATGTCTGTAATTAGCTTTACTTTCTCTTTATACTTGATTAAAATTTTATGACATTTATTTGAAAATTTAAAAAAAATTATGAATGGGGAAAAAGAAGACATATGTAAAACTTTAGACAATAAAAAAAAATAAAAAGGTCCTCAAAAAAAAAAGATTATGAAGGTAATATTTTAAGATAAAATATTGCTAAAGAGCAACATAATGTGAACATAGCAATATCTTGCAGTTTTCTACTTCATCCAAAATACTGCTTACCAGCATCACCCCTCCTCAACAGATATGGCCACTTCCCCTTTTATTCACAAACACTTTTTATAAATGTTTATATTGATACCCTTCAGCAAAAGTATTTTAGGCATTATTTTCTGATTTCCCATGTTGGTAGGTGATAACTTGGCTCTCCTCTCTTCCCCAATATAGTTTTTCTATTCTTGAATCAGGGAGTAAATTATGTCTATGCTTCCTTTTTATGCACTTCTTAATTTTTTCTTGAGTTAATGATTATTTCATTTTTTTCACTGTTTTTGTCATTATTAATTCTCCAAGTCTCAATAGTTCTGTCATATCCCCATTTTATGTCCCACACTGCTCAATTGATTCCTAATAAAGGAAACATTAAAATAAGAATTTTTGAGTCATCAAATGTCTGTAATTAGCTTTACTTTCTCTTTATACTTGATTAATTGACAAGTATAGAATTCTAAATGGAAAATAATTCCACTCAGAATTTTGAAATAACTTCTCTATTGCGCTCTAGCTTTCACTTGGGCTTGTGAGACATCCATTGCTTTTTGTGCTATTGATGCCATGTATGCAACCTATTTTTTTGTCTCTAGAAGACGTAGACATAAGAGTACTTTAAAACTTGTATTCTAAACTATTACATGATTTTCTTTAGTTTATGTCTATTTTCTTCCCATTTATTATTCTAAGCATCAGTTAGCTCACTAAATAGAGAGGGTATGTCATTTAATACTAGGTAATATTCTTTTCCTTTTATTTTTTATCATTTCTTCTTCATATTCTCTGTGCTCATTTTACTTTACATTTGTTCTTTACTTGCCACTTAATGAGCTGTTTGACATCCTGAATTAATCATTTAAATGACTCATCTTTTTTTCCTATTTTTAAAATCTTTCTTTTATTCTCTATTTGGAATATGTCCTTTAGTTTATTTTCAACAATAATGATGAAATATTTTTATCTATACTATTTTAAATTTTCAAGAGTTCTCTTTTAACTATCTTATTGTTATCGGCTGATCCCATGTTTATAGCTCTTCTTGTTTCATAGATACAATATCCTTGCTCATCTTTTGGGTTCCTGTATTATTCCTGCTGGCTCTTTTTGTCTTTGTTTTATCTTTGTTTCATGTTTGAGGTATTTAAAAGAATTGTTTCATGATCTGTGAATATCCAAAAATATTCACTAATTCAACAAATATTTATTTAGCACTTACTATGTGTCAAGCAATTTTATTCTATAAGATATGATTAATTTTTTTTAAAGCATGGCTTCTGTATTGTGGTGTTAAAAAGCTAATTTGGAGTCTTGACTCCCAATAATTGTGGCATTCCTTTTATTGGACTAACCATCCCACAAATAACACTATTTAACTCTAAAAATGATATAAGGAATAACTGCAAATACTAGAAAGTAATCAAAATCAGGCAAAAACTGAAGAGAATCTAATTTTTGAAATGAAGAAAACATAATGGGAAATATTTTACCCAAGTACTCTCACCAGTACCAGCTAATCCTATATAATAAAGGAGAAACATGTAAATTGAACGTCCATCCACTATGCTCACCAGCCAATCAGGAGTGAGTATGCAAATTAACCCAACAAAGATGGCGGGTTAATTTGCATACACAGGCGCTGGGCAGAGAGCAGAGCGGGAGAGCCGGCAGAGAGTGGAGCGGCTTGGAAAAATTGGCTCCCCAAGATGCCAGATGGAGAGCAGAGAGGAAGAGCTGGCAGCTTGGAGGACTTGTAAGAGTGGGAGGCAATGCCAGATGAGAGCAGAGAGGAAGAGCTGGCAGCTTGGAGGACTGGGAAGAGTGGGAGGCCATGGGATGGAGACAGAGCAGGAAGGGAAAACCAAGATCGCAGGGAGCACCAGGAATTCTGGGAATAGTAGTTTTGGTGGCAGCCCCAGGACCTGAAACAGAAGCCCAGAGTGCAGGGAGCACGATGAATGCTGGGAATCGTAGTTCTGGTGGCAGAGGGATCTCCTAGACCAGTGGTCCGCAAACTCATTAGTCAACAGAGCCAAATATCAACAGTACAACAATTGAAATTTCTTTTGAGAGCCAAATTTTTTAAACTTAAACTATATAGGTAGGTACATTGTTATTAACTTAATTAGGGTACTCCTAAGCTGGCTTTTGCTAAAAACGTCCTCAATCTGATTGAGGTATGTCCACTGAGGTCGACCCTTTCCAATTCTCCCATCCACTCTCATCTTGTATACTTGTTTCTTCTATCTCCTTTTGTTCATCCTCTCTATATGTCCAAACCATCTCAACATACCTTTCTCAATCCTTGACACTACATCTTCTTTCACTTCACAACGTTCCCTAAAATTAACTTCATAAACTTTACTTAAAGTTTTAAGTCAACTTCGCACTGTA
>NW_005370016.1:3096786-3099989 GCF_000412655.1 Myotis brandtii
GTGGGGGATGGAGGGAAAGCAAAGGTGAGAGACATAAGTAAAATCAGCGTGTCTAGGAAAAATTAAAGGGAAGCTATCCTAAAACTTCCAGGAAATCTCCACCAATGAAGCAAAGAAAAAAAAATGCCTCTATTATTCTGTAAGCAACAAACCAAACTGAGTTGGGGTCTCAGACAATTTGCTCATATGATTGCAAAGACAGACAGAAACTTCCAGATTGGAGAGGGCTCCCAGATTGGAGAGGGTGCAGGTTGGGCTGAGGGACTCCCACACCCCCCAGTGCATGAATGTTGTGCACTGGGCCTCTAGTAAAGTAGAAGTAGAAAGCCACACTTTATTGGTCTAATCATGTGAAGTATAGAGTCTAGGAACCAAAATGACTAAAAATCCTAGAACAAAGAAGAGGGAATAAACTGTGAGGAGTCCCAGACTCTGCACATAAAATCTGTTCAACTTCTCTGCTAACCTTAGAACTTTCCCACTTGTGCACAGAAGACTCCAAGGAGCCCAGAAGGAAGCTACAACTGTAACACTGACAGATGAGGAGAGATTTTAGCTAATTCCCACCACAAGAGTGACAGAGTTTGGAGTTCAAGTTCTGCCAAATTAGAGAGACCCAGTAAATAGTTCATTTTCCACTGATACTCCAAAACGACACCTTTAAGATTATATCTCAGGACTAAAATATCCACCCCAAGATTAAGGGTGAAACCAAACTCGACTTTCCTTTGCATAAAATAATAATAATTGCCTTGTAAGTTCAAGGCAATCCACCAGTTATTTCACAGCTTGCTGAATAAAATTCAACGTTCTCCAGAAGAAAACATCAGAATCCAGAGTGCTTATAACTTATCAGCAATGTTTAATACACAATAAAATAGTTACTATCTATGAAAATAAGTATGACCCATAGTTAAATGAAAATAAGTAAATTGTTTTTTAAATTAACGAAAACACATTTGGAGATTATCATTCAAAAGGTATAAAATCATATGTTTATCTAGGTCCTCTAATACAGTAGGTCCTCAGGTTACATCGGCGATCCGTTCCTAAGGCGCGATGTAACGCGATTTTCGCCATAAGTAGGAACCCACCTACATAAGCACCTACATCACTCACATGGAGCACATACACAGCAGTAATAAAGCGAAACAGTAAAAAAATGTAAAAGAAAGATAACCATTCCTGACCTTTATTTGTGATAAATAAATAATAAAAAACATAAAGCACATATGTACATACGTCGAAATGACGGAACTTTTTTTTTAATAAATAAATGGGAGATGGCAATGTAACCACAAAACAACATACGTCAAGTCCGATGTAACCCGAGGACTGCCTGTAATCCAATGCCAAGATGAACTTAGATGTGAAAGGAGTTTAAGAGAAATTCCTGTGAAGAAAAAAAAAATGGGAGAGAAATGAGATAGGTTGGGAGAGCCAACAGAATGTGATCCTGAGTAAAGGAGAGAGAGAAGGAAAGAAGACTGGGTAGTTGGATTTTAGACTGAGTGCAGCTCTAAGAAAGACAGAGAGTCTTCAGGACAAATTTGCCCATCAGAGGAGCCCTGCACATACCAGGAAAAGTCTCCTCGGCATTCCTATCATGTTCCGTCACTGGCGGGAAACTGCTCGTGGGAAGTCTACTCTGCTCTCCACAGTCAGAGAGCTGGTCTCCACATGTGTTTGAGGAATAACTTCTTTGCACTTCAATGCACCACTTCTCTCGAGGAGAAACGTAGCAGAGGAAAGTTAAGTTGGTCAGACAAACTACAGTCTGTCATTGCAGTCTTACTCCTGTAATGGGTATTTATCCTCTGCCTTTTCCACTTACATTCCCAGTTCTTCTTACGCTCAGCTATTACCTTGGCAGGGATAGTTGACTTAAGTCTGATGTGTCCAAAATCTTCAATTTTAAGGTTTTCAATTTTAAGGTTTCTAAAGACCATACCTTTTTCTTCATGTTTGCATCACCTTCTTCTCAATCTGAGGTTGCTAAATGTGTTGATTTATAGTTTCAGTTAGACATAGAAGTGCCAAAATGCATGCACATAAATAATCTGTGTTGCACACTTCTTTTTTCTGTCCTTGTGCAAAGGAGACCCATCTCTTTCTGCTAATCAGGGTAATTACCTCTTAAGTTATGATGATTTATCATCTTACCTGCTGGTCCTTGGGTACAAGAAATCCAAAGTGGTTTATTGGCTTCCAAGTATATCTACACTAATAAAAGACAAACATGCAAATTGACCATACCTTTGCTATGCCTTAAGCCACACCCACCAGCCAATCAGAGCAACTATATACAAATTAACCCAACCAAGATGGCGGCCGGCAGCCATGGTGCTTGAGCAAGCAGGAGGCTTGGTTGCCCCAGTGATGAAGGAAGCCAAGCTTCCCACCTGCCGCGGCCGACTCTTAGCTCCACTCAAGGTAACAAAGTTTCAATTATAGAAGGTAAATAAATCCCAGAATAAAAAATAAAAAGGAAAACAGGAGAGGCTGGGAGCTTCCCTCTCCTGGGGGCTTGGCCAGCCTGAAAATGGCCCTCAGCCCCTCACCCAGGCTGGCCAAACCTCCATGGGGTGAGAGTCCCGACTGAGGGGGGCTTGACCAGCCTGAAAACTGCCATCAGCCCCTCACCCAGGCTAGCCAGGCACCCCAGTGGGGACCCCACGCTGATCTGGGACACCCTTCAGGGCAAACCAGTTGGCCCGCACCCATACACCAGGCCTCTATCCTATCTAATAAAAGAGAAACATGGTAATTAGCCGTACATCTGCTACCCTTCCCATTGGCTAATCGAGCGATATGCAAATTAACTGCCAGCCAAGATGGCGGCCGGCAGCCATGCACTGAAGCGAACAGGGAGGATTGCTTGTTCCAGTGACTGTGGACTCCAACGTTCCCCACCTGACTTGCTGGCCTGTCAGCTGCAACTCTAAGCAACTATGTTGCAAATATAGAAGCTAAACCAAACCCCAGAAACCTGCTTTATTCAGCCAGGCTTCAGCCAGCTGGACCGTAACATTGTATCAAATACAGAAGGTAAACAAAGGCCAGAAACCTGCTTTCAGCAGCTGAGGCCTCAGAGCTAAAGCTGGCCCAGAATAAAAAAAGGAAAAGAAAAAAAGGAGCGGTTGGGAGCTTCAGTCACCCGCTTCCGGAAAACAGCCCTCAGCCCCTCACCCAGACTGACCAGG
>NW_005370016.1:3101296-3114752 GCF_000412655.1 Myotis brandtii
GGAATGATTGGTCACTATGACACACACTGACCACCAGGGGGCAGACACTCAATGCAGGAGCTGTCCCCTGGTGGTCAGTGCGCTCCCACAGGGGGAGCTCTGCTCAGCCACAGGCCAGGTTGATGGCTGCCAGCACAGCGGTGGTGGTGATAGCCTCTCCCACCTCCTCAGCAGCACTAAGGATGTCCGACTGCAGCTTAGGTCTGCTCCCTGCTGGTAAGTGGACATCCCCCGAGGGCTGCCAGGCTGCCCCAGGGATGTCTGACTGCCAGTTTGGGCCCGATTCCCCAGGAAGCGGGCCTACGCCAGCAGGTGGACATCCTCCTAGGGTTCCCAGACTGTAAGAGGGCACAGGCCGGGCTGAGGGACCCCCCCCCCCCCGATTGCACAAATTTTTTTGCCCTGGGCTCTAGTCGTTCAATAAGATTCTTGCTATGTACCTTGGAAAGAGTGTACTCCCTTGAAGGATTAAACGTCTAATCCTGCCAAACCCAGAACAATCAGGATTGGAAACACAAATCCCCCAGTAAATTTTTGGAAGTGATGATAAGAATGGCCATTCTTGTTTTCATCAGTGGTTAAAATACATCTGAAATCATGCATTATTCTACTTAAGACATAGTATCATGCCATGGTCTCTGACTTAATACATTCTGAAGGACAACACCCCGTCTTTCCACATTGTTGTCACTAAACTGTTGTTTTAGCTGTACCTTTAGAAGTCTTTCCCAACATTCTATAAAGCTAGATGCTTCTCGATGGTGCTATATGTGTTATCATCGGTGGGTCCCGTGGTTGTGGATTCACTTTTTTTATCTCTTTCACTTTGAAGTGCGTCCCCTGGTTACATGCTGTGCTGTGTAAATTTTGATAAGTCCCACAAGAATTCTACAGAGAGAGAGAGTGTTTGTTTGTGAACGAAGCAGTCCCAGACCTTTGTTAAGCTTTGATTATATCTCCTTGGGCTTGGGAAGGGGTAAACTTTCTTTCAAACTAACAGTCTCCTTCCTAATTTTTTGTGGGCTTATGCTGGGCCTTCCCTCTAACCAATCCCTTTCCTAGATCTTGGCCTTTACTGATTCTCCCTGCCCCCTTCCAGAAATTTATGGGAAGGGGCCGGTTGTCCCCTTGGGAGATTGGAAAGCTGGTTCTTCCTGCCTGAGGGGTTAATTCCTTTGGCAGAGGATGCCACTGTCCCCTAGGAAGTCTGTGAAGCTTCCCTTTCCTAGTCAATCAGGCTTAATGTCCGATCCCATTTGCTTCCTTCCTTTGTTAATAACTAGTTACCTATACTAATAGGAAGTGTAGGATATTTTTCTTCATGTTTGCATCACTGTGATTACTATCCCTCAGAATTAATTAAAGTTTATCAATAGGTCAAAATGTATTTTCTCCTCCCCCAAACAATGAAATTTTGGTTTATGAAAAAAATAGAAAATTTCTCCTCGCTTCCTCACAGTCTCAGCGGGAGGTGAATCAGAACCAATTAATAAGTGAAAAGGCAAGGACAGGAATTGATTTTTCCACCTCAGCCTGTCTCTTACTTCCTTCAGCTGTTCAGCTGCTGATTATTTTCATGATGCATTTCCTTTTTCATAAAAGCCTCTATTTTTTGCTTCTGTGTTGCCTTATTTTGGCTCATTTTTTATTCCTTCTAAAGTTCAGATTGAACACAAATATCAGTTCAATTATTCTAAACACATATCTATAATAATAAAACTGTAATATGTTAATTAGACCAGACATCCTTCCAGACAACCTTTCAGATGAAGCTGGGGCTGCCAGGGAAGCCCGGGTCCTGGGTGCCTGAGGGAAGCTGGGGCTGGCAGCTGGGGGAAGGAAGGCCTACTCTTGCATGAATTTCATGCATTGGGCTTCTAGTATAGATCTATAAAAAGAGACAATTAAAATGTGAAATCTTAGTTTTTGTTTTGGGGTTATTTTAGATAGAATCCATTTGATTGAGTACAAAATTTTTGTTATGTGTAAATTCAATAAGAAATAAGTCCTTATCAATAGATGGAATTACACTAAGTATGTTAACTGCTGATAGTTTTGTGAAAAAAAATTTGAAGGCAATTACTCTTAGTATTTAAAACTTAACATGTCACTTTTTCAAATTTGGTACAATTGTGTTGAGTAATTTCTATGCACTGATCTACAAATATTTTCACTGTAAAAATCTACCACACATTTGGAAATCATTGATAGAAATGTGAATGAAGTAATTTAATCAGTGGCATACACTTTTACATTGTTAATAAAATGTGAAATTTAAAACTTTAAAAATTGGAAGGAGTCAAATAAAGAAGCTAAAATGAATCAGAAAGAACTAAGATCATTCTTTTAAACTATTGCCTTTGATAAGTGCCAGTGAGATAATGTATTGAACTCTATTGAAAATCCAGTTAAGGAAAAAATTGTAGCTTGATTATTTTCTCTCTTTTAAGCTCATCAATATTCCTTGCTTCTGAGGAAAACTTCCAGACTGACCCTGTCCCTACTACAAACCTTTCCATAGGAATTTTGGATTGGGGATTAGGTACAGCACCATACATGAAATTTTTATTACTAAGATCATAGAATTTAAAGCTCCAGAACCAAATTTCTATAATGTAGATAACAACACTGGGAACAGGCAATCTAAAGAGAGAACTCCAGAGAAGATCCAGGATAAGATAAATTAACATTTGGAGAGTATTCTTTTCTCCAGGCATTTAGCAGCTTTAATCCAAAATCCAGCCTAATTTCTGCCCTTGGACCATATGAGATATTTAAACATTCTTATAATGTACTAGAGGCCCGCTGCATGAATTCATGCACCAGTGGGGTCCCTCGGCCTGGCCTGCAGGATCGGGCCTAAATTGGCAATCAGACATCCCTCTCACAATCTGGGACCACTGGCTCCTAACTGCTTGCCTGCCTGATCACCCCTAACCACTTCTGCCTGCCAGCCTGCTTGCTCCCGAACCGCTCCCCTGCCAGCCTGATTGATGTCTAACTGCTCCCCATCGCCCCTAACCACTTCTGCCTTCCAGCCTGCTTGCTCCCAAACCACTCCCCTGCTGGCCTGATTGATGTCTAACTGCTCCCCTGCCAGCCTGATCGCCCTTAACTGCTCCCTTGTAGGCCTAATCGCCCACAACTGCCCTTCCCTGCCAGCCTGATTGCCCACAACTGCCCTCCCCTGCCCCGACCTGCCTCCTCCACCAGACGACCATCTTGTGATGGCCATCTTGTGACGACATTAGGGCGACCCGCCTCCACTGTGCGTGCAGCCATCTTGTGACTACCATCTTGTGACGACATTAGGGCGTGATGTGTGAGGGCATGATGACCACCTGGGCTATTATTAGTATAGATGATTTAGTAGATTAAAGATGGTTTAAACATGATGCTGTTGCTTCTATGCCTACATATAATAGTTTATATTACCTCTACTTTGAAAAAGTAAAATAATAAATTATTTCAAAGACACTTGTACTAGTCTTAGGGGTACAGAATTTTGTGTGAATGGATATATAAAGAATATAAACTACATTGCTTTTTTAAAAAAATTAACTCCAAGCAATATCTTCTCTAGTCTGTGATGTCCAAGAGCATTGTTATGGGATTGTCATTTCACAGAAACCTCCTCCAAGAAAACACTTTTATCTTAATAACATAGTTTTCGTCCCTGGAGGAAAATTAAGGAGCACCTTCTATGCTAACTCAGTTGCATTCAGATTTTCCTGCTCCCATCCACGTTTACAAGCTCTATGATTGTAATCTTGAGCACAAAACACCAATTAACTTTGGGTTCCTGGCTTTCATTCAGTTGTAAATTCTTAGGAGGGTGACTTTGTATCTTATTATGACAAAGTGATATCTAAATTATTTGGTTTCAGAACATACCATTTCCTTCTTGATGGTTCTTCTCTAGCGAGGATCATGGTAGGCTTACAGATCTTTGAATGGAAAAATCTTTCCCATGTAAGACCTAGAAATGATGGAAGCTTCTTTTTTCAAAACATTTTTAGAATAAAGTTCATCAATCTGATGGCACTTATTCAAATGTAAGAAACCGAAAGTATGACTCAATGACTTCATTAAATGAAGGTATTTTTCACATTTAACACAATGTACAAAAGCAGGGTGTCCAGCAGTTCCATAAAGCCACACACCCACACAAGAAAACCTTGAATAGAGTTGAACTATTCACCTCAGCACAGCTGGGGATGTGTGCCTCCTGAGTAGCAGCTGTGCTTATGTCTAACTAACTTGGCCTTATAAGGGGAAAAAAAATGACAATTTAATTGGGAGTGTGAAAAAGCAAAAGAAAGCTATTTCAGACATAAAACTCACATCTTTCTAGAGCTTCAGGAATTAAAGATGGAAAAAATACACAGCTCACTTTCTTTTAGCATTCCCATTTGTTTGAATGCTCTTAAAATGTCACTCCCCCAGAGGTAAAGAAGCACATCTACTAGCTACAGTGGGCAGAGAGGTTGCAGTGGCATCAAGGGTCAGTCCCTAGACACAGTTCTCTGCACCTGGTATTCTCTGTGAAGAGGAGGTGGCTGGTGACAGATGCAGTTTAAGTTTCACCTGTACTATGAGTTTACCTCTGTGGACTGGGCTATTCAATAGAAAGCCAAAAGGTTGAGTGAGGCCTCAGTGTGACATCTAATTGAGCATAAAGTTCCTGTTTATCAGTTCCCCATCTTACCTTTTAGCTCACCCCACTTCCTGCATTAGGTCTGTACCACCTTGGTTCGTCTTCCCAAGGGTATTAGAACAAATGCTATTAGAGGTTTTATTAATGTTGTAATTTTCTGCTTTACTTATGCAAGACAAATTTATTAGAAGCAGTATTCTAATTATTATTTGTTCACATAATTTATTTTGCTTGTGAGACAATGTCTAATAACCAAGAGCTGAATCATTCCTGTTGTCGGTTGAGCACACTTACTCATCATGGTACCTGAAATACGTGAACAAACAGCCTTTCCTCATTTCTCAGGAAGCAAAAGGCATAAAGACAACTTTCAGGCATTCTCCAGGCATCCTTCAATGATGATGATTTCTTCTTAGGTTTTTGGTATTGATGTTATTGGTAAAATTTACTGGTTTATATTTTCAATAATGTTTATCATTTTTAGTCATGGAGATAAGCAAATTAAAATTATATTTATAAGGCTATATAGGTAAGAGTTTTACTCTTATTTGTGCTTCAATGTAAAAGATAACGGGTCTGATTTTTTAAAATCAGCTAATATAAAAAAATGAGATAAGCAATAAAATCATCACTTAAGGTTAGCTGACATAAAGTGCCCTATGAAGTCCAGGTTTTGGGAGTGCAAATGGCTATCATCATGGTGCAGTAGCAAATGCAAGGAGGATCCAAGAACTATAGATTGTGACCAATTAATTCTAATGGCAACGCATAGCTTAACAGGAGAGAATGATAAGCTCAACTTCAAAAATTCTCAGATTTTACTTACCATCTTTATGTTATTTTGAAGCTTTCATAATTATTATTTTTAGTATTTCATACTTTACAGGCCTTACTACAATTATACAGTCCCCTCTAATTGTATATTTAAATTACTTTTATTTTTTCTATAATGAATAATACATAAATGAATCTAGTCTTGCAAACGTTCTTTTTTTCTTTTATATTTGAATTTTTCTGTAGAGGCATTTCCAGAAGTAGATTGGTTTAAATGGCATAAACTTTATTTTTTTAGTCCTTCACGTGCATTGCCATTCAAAAGAAATTGTCTTTAGGCATAAACAAAACTTCACTGTACCTTCTTCAGCACTGTACTCGACCATTTTTACTGGACTTTCTGTATTTACATTAGTTGAATCAAAGCAATGGATAAGTAGTGAATGTCTTCAAATTAGAAGAACTTCTGCACATTTACAACTTATAAAATATCTCACAATTAAGAAATATCTTCTTCAAGGCCCTTGTTAAAGGCCAGTTTGTTGACCTCTAGCACATTCACATGACAGTCGGCTGTTACTTAAGAGGGTATCTCTCAATGATGTCATGCCTAAGATTCTCTTTAAAAATCTGATGAATTATAGTAACAGTTTATTAGAATAATAAACACATGTACAGATCTACATTCTCTCTCTGTATGTGTCTCTGTCTCTCTATATCTCTGTCTCTCTATCTCTCTCTCTCACACACATACACACACACAATTTAACACAGTTTCAGGAAATTCCTGGCTTACCTTATGTTTATCCATTTTAATGACCTTGGTCAAAGATGATGAACTATGACTAAGTTGAGAGTAAAGGAGAGGTTTAAGGGAAAGATCTGTAGCATTCAGATATCTGGGGAGGGTAAGACTAGAATCTCTCTCTCTATCTCTCTCTCTCACACACATACACACACACAATTTAACACAGTTTCAGGAAATTCCTGGCTTACCTTATGTTTATCCATTTTAATGACCTTGGTCAAAGATGATGAACTATGACTAAGTTGAGAGTAAAGGAGAGGTTTAAGGGAAAGATCTGTAGCATTCAGATATCTGGGGAGGGTAAGACTAGATGGAGGTTAGCACAGGTGACTTGAAGGCTAATTAGTCTGAGGATTTACCTGGACTTCTTGGTGAAACCCAGGGCAACTAAAGAGAGAAGATGGGTCACCCAAAATAACCCCAGTTTCTTAAATTTAGAGCCAGAACTAATTGGTGTGAAGTTATTCTTTGCTCTATTTTTCCTGAATATCAAGTTTTCAGACATAGGACAGGTGTTTAAATATATAGAAGTTAGGTTTAAAGTTTTGGTGTTCACTTCGGATCATCTGGGAAGGCAAACTGACTTTTTTCTTTACTGTCCCCCTTCAGCCCAGTCCAAGCAAATGCCCTTTTTTGGTGAAAGACCCTACTTAGCTACATATAGAATAACTGCCTCTTTATGTCAATGAGATGGTAATGTATTCAGGGTTTTCTACTCACATATTTTATTCCCACTTTTGTTTTAATTTGCAAAAATTTTGGAACATTCTCCAAATATTTTCTCAAGTTCAAAGAAATAATATAGTGTTATAGTTTAGTGAGTGAATTGGCTTCATTTTCTGAATCAGAGATGCACATTCTACCTATTTTGCTTGATAGCAAATGAAAGACACTCCATGAAATAACTGACTAGAAAAAAAAAGAAACCATACTTATGTTTCTGATGTTTTCACCTGATAAAGTTTCATTCACATCCTTTGTAAACATGTTTAAAACCCCAGACTTTTATTGTATTAAATAAATTGAAAGAATACCTTCTATTTTGTTAAAGCCAAGATATCATGAAGTTGATAGCCCAATGTGGTAGGAATACTAGTATTTATGTTGGGATAGCTCACTTCTAGACTTGTCAGGGCAAGAATAGAGAAAATGTAGCAAGCCAGGGTTTCAGTCAATTTAAAGATATTTTACAATCACAGTGTACCATGGATTTTCTTGGAAGTTGCACGAACTAATTATTATCTGAGAATAATAATTAGGTTTTTAATACCCACAGCACCAAGAGTCTTTTCAAACAAATAGCATGTTGTTCATTTTCCCATAAAGACATTGTTCTACCAGTAGGAATGTTATAGTTTAACTGTATGCACTGCAGGCAGATGTAATGGCTATTAAAGGGCAACCTGAATCAGAATCTGTAAATCTTTTTTAAAGGAAGCTGTTTCAAAAATTTCTATCAATGCATAAAATTCAAGTCTTTGGGTTGTTTTTTTTAAAAGAGCAATCTCTGAACATGAGAGTCAAAATATTGATCCAAAAGATAGTGACAAATATCTTGTGATATTTACTTTTTAACCTCTTCTCAAAGAGTGCCATATGGACTTGAAAACCGAATAGAAGTAGACAGTGTCAGAAGAACTAGATAAAGCACAAAATAAGAGCTCTCCATGGAGCAGCACCTTCTCACTGCACATAATATTGAGATGTTTCCGTCGAGTCATGAAAAGACTTGCCAACATTCACTGAAACTTCAAGTCCCAAATCTGTGTAACTGTGCATGATATGATTAAATTACATTAGCTAAGTAAATAAATAAATTACATTAGTAAGTTATGAAAAAAAATAGTACTGTGCATCCAACCATAAAATGTTCACTGACAAATCAAGTGTATGTCAATTGGAAAATACATTTTCTATACTATTCAAAATAGGACTTCCAATAGTAGTGTTCTTAGATGTCTAAGAGATGCATGTTAACAGAATATTTGAGAATTTCTGATGTCACACTGCTCAGCTCTTCCTGAAGAAAACTCAGTGCACCGCCATCTCCTGGTTATAAAAAGAGCTCCAATTAAAGATATATAATCAAAGGGGCAGTGACCATCCAGGAATGCATGCTACCTAGACTGGCATTGATTATTTGAAGAAAGAAGGTGAAGTACAATTGTATAATCATGCTTTAAATGTTTCCTTTTTAAAATTTTAATCATTTAGTTAAATATTTCAAACCTAGAGATAAAAATCTAAATAGATGAAAAATTCCAATGCATCTACCAGCCTCCATGATCTAAGAAAGGTTAATACTTTGTCTTATTTGTTCCTTACTTGTGTTGTTTAAAAATGAAAATATTAAAGAAACAGCCAATGTTCAGGCTTCCATCCTTCAGTCAATTGCTGTCATCACACATGACCAGGCCCCTGGAGTTGGTGTGCATTGTTTGCATGTGTGTCTTTCTATTGTAATATCCCTTCACAAGATACATTATTGTTCAATGTTTTTTTTCCCAATGTAAATAAACAGATACATTCACAGACCCACCTCTCTCCTCTCTCTCTCTCTCACTCTCTCTCTCTCTCTCTCTCACACACACAATTTAATACAGCTTCAGGAAATTCAGATTACCTCATGTTTATCCACTTTAACAATATTGAATGTATCCTTTTTCAGCCCACTTTTATTTTATTCAATATTATATTTTTGACATTTATACATGTCAATGTATATAAATAATATTTATTGATTTCAATCACTAAATAGTATTTAATAGTATGAAAATTAAAGAGTTTGCATCCATACCGTGATTTTAATATCATGAACAAAAAATGCAATTCCACCTTTAGCATCTCTTACATAAATGACCTACATGGGGACAAGAGTTATTAAAGGAGAACATTTTGTGAATGAGCATTAAAATCAGTTTCTGTAGAAGGCCTGAGGGTGTCAGGTCCTCTAACAATTCAAAAACTCTAGTTTGGCTCTAGCTAGGAAAAGAGCGCAGCAGGCAGAAGCTAAGTGGGTTGAAAATGTGGGAAATTTGGTGCATTCACTCCCCCCCTTTTTAGGACTCTTGTGATGAAGGGGAACAGAGCTGAGGAAACGTGAACTCTTCCCATTGGTGAAACACAAATTCAGAGGTAGAGTGAGGACTCAAAGAAGATTGAAACATATGGCACGCAAAGGATTTCTCTAACTAGAATCTGACAGCACCAAATTCTAGTTAGAGAAACCGGATTCTCAGCTTCCCTGGAGTGACACATTTCCTAGATTAGGCCCAATTACCCATCTACCCTGTTGCCAAAGCCCTTTGCTATGCACTTTGCAGTACTCCCACCAAAGGTGGCACGTACTGCCCCACCCTCCGCTTTGGGCTCAGCCAAATGAATTATTCGGGACAGTATGATATTAACAGATGGATTTCAAGCAGTAGCTAGAAATATACTTGTGCATTTGGCCTGGCGCTCTTGCAATCCTGCCCTCATTATGAGAAAGCCATGCCCTGTTCTACCTACTACTCCCAGAAGAATGAGAGGCATGTTGAGCCATCTCAGGAATATGAAGAGAAAGGCCGAGCCGAGTTATGTAATAATAAACCACTCCAGCCACCATAACCTCCCCAACAAACCAGTACATCTGAGAGAATAAATCATTGTTTTGTTTTAAACCACGAATTGTGGGGTTGTTGAACATAGCATTATCATAGCTATCATTAGCTGATTCTGTTCATGGATTGAAAGACTCAATAATGTAAAGATATCAATTTCTTCCAAATAATTCTCTAGATTCAATGAAATTACAATAAGGGCTCTAGCAGGTATCTTTTTTCAAAATATTTTTTTTATTGGTTTCAGAGAAGAAGGGAGATGGAGAGAGAGAGATGGAAACGTCAATGATGAGAAAGGATGATTGCTCTGCTGCCTCCTGCGCGCCCCCCACTGGGGACTGATCCCACAACCTAGGTATGTGCCCCGACCAGAAATTGAACTATGACCTCCTGGTTCATAGGTCAACACTCAACCACTGAATTACACTGGCTGGGCCAGCTATCTTTTTTTTTCTGTTATTGAAATATACAGAATGATTCTAAATATTCATAAAGATATTTATGCAAAATATAAGAAATGCAAAATATAAGGAAACTCAAGGCAGTTTGGAAAAGAGAAACATAGTGCAGAAAAGCTTTCTAACACCAGATAAAAAGACCCATGAGAAAGCTATAGTGATTAAAGCAGTAAAAGAATAGCCAAAATGACTAAAAGGATGGAAAGGTGAACCCAGAAATAGATCCACATGTTACTATCACCTCATTTATGACAAGGTGTCAGTGAAGTTGGAGACAAAAGTGATAATTTTTCCACAAAAATTACTGGGACAATTTATATCTATGTGGAAAAAATTAATCTTGATTTCTACATCACCCTTTACAAAACAAAAATAATCAATTCCTGGTGGTTTGTAGATCTACTAGTAGATGAGGAATAAACACACAAAAAAGTCTTTTAGTTTAAAAAATATGAGAAGCTCTCCTTAACCATAAACAAATATTTTTTAAACAAGAGTCAAAAAACATAAATCATCAAATAAAAAATGGTAAATTTAATTATGTTGAAATTAACAAGTTTTGTTCATGAAGGGACACTGTAACAGAGTGAAAAGACAACTAACGAAGTGTAAAAAAAATTGCAAAGCATTTATCCAGGGAAAGACTTGTCTGTAGGAAATGTAAACATCCATACAACTCATTAATACAAAGAAACTCAAACAAAGAAAAAATGGCAAAAGATTTGAACATATTTTACAAAAGAAGATATCTATATTGTCATGCACATATGAAATAAAAATAGCCAGGCAGTACTTGAAAATATCTAACAGTAGTCACCAAGAAAAGGCATATTCAAAGCACAGTGAGGTACTGGTACACACTCGTAAGAATAGCTAAATTAAGAAGACTGGGATGTTGAATGTTAGCAAGGCTGCTGAACAAAAAACCCTTAACATTACCATAAAAATGCAAACTGATAACCGTTTTATAAGCTGTTTGCCAGGTTCTTAAAAAGTTAAACTTATATCCATACTATTATGCAGCAATTCCTCTTTAGGTATATCTAAGATATCTCAGATAAATAAAAACATATGTCTCCAAATGACTCATAGAAAAATGTTCATAGTAGCTCCAAACTGGAAAGCCCTCATGAACATCATAAGAAAATTGACAAGCCAATCATGGTGTACATTTGTATGATGAGATACTTCCCAGCAAGAAAATAGAACAAATTATGCAGCGGCAGGGATGAATCAAAACACATTATGCTGAGTGAGAGAAGGCAGGCACAAAGCAGTACATATTGCATAATTCTGTGTGTTTGAAGTTTCAGAATGTCAAAACTAATCAATGATTGTAAAGTAAGAATAGTAGTGGCCTCTGAAGGGGGTTCATAAGGAATTATCTGAAGTTATGGAAATATATATCTTTATGGGGGAAATGGCATGGATTATATGCATTTGTCAAATTCGTCAAACTTAAGATCCATACACTTCTCTCTGAATAAATTATACTGAGATATCATCAGGAAAATGCAGCTCAAAGCCACAATGATATATCACCTTATACCTGACAAAATGGCCATCATCCAAAAGTCAACAAATAACAAGTGCTGGCAAGGATGTAGAAAAATAGGAACACTTGTACACTGTTGATAAGTGTAGAGTGGGGAAGACATGAAAAACAGTATGGAGGTTCTTCAAAAGATTAAAAAATGTAGAGTGGGGAAGACATTATGAAAAACAGTATGGAGGTTCTTCAAAAGATTAAAAATATTGCTACCATTTAATTTCTGACCCAGAAACCAAACCAGCAATTTGAAAAGATATATGCATACTTATGTTCTTTGCAACATTATTTACAATAGCCAAGATATGAAAGCATCTGGCTGTGGAGACAGCACTGGGCCTTCAAGGATTTGGAACCCCATTGCCCATTGTTCCTCTGTGGGGTTGATCCTCTGAGACCAGAATGACCAGATTACAGGGAAGGTACTCACCTTCCCAGGGAACACAGGCCATATTCCACCAGAGATTTGAAAATCCAAAGAAGCGCAAAAGCTAAAAAACCAAAAACAAACAACAACTTGTGATTCATCACTACCTACTGGAAAATAATTGACTTATCAATCGGCTAGAGAAATGCCAATCATACATAGATGCCTAGGCAGAGAAGGAGTCCATCAAATATCACAAACAATCAAGGTATCAAGGCAGCTCAGAAAGAAAATGAAAATTCTCCAAAAAATAAATTTAAAGACATGGACATATGTGATTTAAATGACAGAGAAGTCATGATTGCAGTTCAGAAAAAAATCAACAAGATGCAAAAAACACAGATAGGCAGTTTAATGAACTCAGAAACCAAATCATTGAACAAAATGAGTACTTTACCAATTAAACTGAAACTTTAAAAAGGAACCAAATAGAAATTCTGGATATGAAAATCAATAAAAGAGATCAAGAATGAATTAGTTAGTATAGGAAATAGAGCTGAACAAATGGAGAAAAGAATTGGTGATATCAAAGATAGAAATTTAGAAATGACACAGAGGGGAAAAAGAGAAAGACTTGAGTATTAAAATAAAGTGAAAGGACTCTACAAGAACTATATGACTTTGCCAGGAAGAGCAATATTACAATAGGCATGCCAGAGGAAGAGAGGGAGAAGGGAGCAAAGAATCTAGTCAAATAAATAGTTGATGAGAACTCCCCAAACCTAAAGAAAGAGCTAGATCCTTGAATCCAAGAAACAAAAAATCCCCCAATTATGTCAATCCAAAAAGGCCTTCTTCAAGATACATTGTATTAAAATTGTAAAAAAAAAAATCCTATATAATAAAGAGGTAATATGCAAATTGGCCATCACACCCTCGCACAAGATGGCCACCCCCATGTGGTCATAAGATGGCTGCCCCCATGTGGTCATAAGATGGCTGTCACAAGATGGCCAGCAGGGGAGGGCAGTTGGGGTCAACCAGGCCAGCAGTGGAGGGCAGTTGGGGGCAACCAGGCCAGCAGGGGAGGGCAGTTGGGAGCGACAAGACCGGCAGGGGAGGGCAGTTGGGGGCTATTGGGCCTGGAGGGGAGGAGTTAGGCATTGATCAGGCTGGCAGGGGAGTGGTTAGGGCATGATCAGGCTGGCAGGCAGAAGCAGTTAGGGGCAATCAGGCAGGCA
>NW_005370016.1:3114844-3130849 GCF_000412655.1 Myotis brandtii
TGGGGCAGGGGCCCCCCCCCCCAGTGCACGAATTTCTAGTACTAATAATAATGACAAAGAAACAATTATCAAGGCAGTCAGAGAAAAGAAAAAAGTAACCTATAAAGAAAAACCCATTAGGTTATCACCAAACTTCTCAGCAGAAACTCTATAAACTAGAAGAGAGTGAAACCATATATTCAAACTACTGAAAGAGAGAAGATACTAGCCAACAATAATATATTCACCAAAGTTATCCTATAGATATGAAGAAGAAATAAAGACTATCCCAGACAGCTATAGCTGGTTTGGTTCTGTGGATAGAGCATCAGCCTGTTGACTGAAGGGTCCCAGGTTTGATTCTGGTCAAGGGCACATGCCCAGATTGCAGGCTCAATCCCCAGTAGGGGGTGTGCAGGAGGCAGCCGATTAATGATTCTCTCTCATCACTGATGTTTCTATCTCTCTCTCCCTCTCCTTTTCTCTCTGAAATAAATAAAAATAAAATAAAATAATAAAATAAAATGACTATCTCAGACATACAGAAGCTGAGGGAATTTATCACCAGGAGATTGCCATTGCAGGAAATGCTTATTCTTTGTTAGTGTCTTTTCTTACTGGTATCAAAGACATGTGCACTGCCTTACTGATTCTTGGTCTTCATCACCTCTCCACCTGGTGTCTACTAAGGTTTCTGAACCTTACCTGTTCTCCATCAGAAGGTCCCATGCCACTTTTTGCCACAGCATCCTCTTACCATAACTCTGAGACACTTTTATGTCCACTAAATTCTTATCACCACAGAAAGAGTCTAATGCTCTCCCCCAAAGAACTGAGCACATAGAAAATTTAGGGATTTTCTCAGGTAGTTTTTGCCTAAATTTACCATGTAGCTATTTCTGTGTTCATAAAGACAATTGTAAATTACTTATATGGGATAAGTCACCATATCCCAGGATTTCCAGAGGTCTACTCTCAGACATCCAGCTTGATGTTTTTCTTTCCTGGAGCCGAACACAGTTAATTGGATGATAGGTTTCTCCAGACATTTCTTAGAAACATTTACAAGCATTTAATACTCCTAATTCTACTCTGATGCTCTCTCTCTCTCTCTCTCTCTCTCTCTCTCTCTCTCTGTCTCTGCAAAATCTCTATCTGTCCCAAATTTTCTGCCTTTAATGTGGACTGTGATTTTTACCTGGTATATTAAATGTAAAGTATTGACTGACTGATTTAATGGATCCTTCAGTGACAGCTCCTTCTTGAGTCACTACAGCCCTATATCCATCAATTTAAATGTGTGTGCAGTGTTAAACAAAAGAGGAAAGGATGGGAGAAGGGAGAAGGAGAGCACATTTTTCATCTGCTGTTATTTAATGATAGCTATTGAGAAACATATGTAAAGAGATATCACCAAAGGCAAATGCATGTATCACAAAGGATTTATTTTAAAATGGAATATCTTGTCTGGTACATGTTAAAGCATCATAAAACATTCAAAAATAAAATGCCTGTACAAGAAATGTACTGAAACAAAATGTTGGTTGTTTTCCCATCATCAGAGTTGCATTTCCTTTTCCCCTTGAATAAACATTTTTCTTTTTCTCATTATTACTATGAAGACAAAGTTTAAGAGTAAAATTTAATTCTGCCCGCTAAAAACTATATTAATTATACTAGAGGCTCAGTGCATGAATCTGTGCATGGATGGGGTCTGGCCGGCCTGGGCCCAATTGGAGCAGATTAGGGCCGGGCATGTTGGGAGGAGGAGACAGCGGGAGGTTGGCTAGCCGGCCTGCCTTGATCAGGGGCCGATCAGGGATCAGGGCCAGGCCAGCGGGGGGAGGGGCCGCAGGTTATTGGCTGGCTGGCCCCACCCCCAAATGGGGTAGGGAGGGCCCATCGAGGGTCAGCAGCCAGGAAGAGGCCATGGGAGGTTGACCGGCCAGCCCCACCCCCGATTGGTGGGGGGGCAATTGGGGGTGGTGCAGCCATGGGGGAGGGCCACAGGTGGTAACCGCAGGCCTTGCCTCTGATTGGAGTGGGGGGGGGGCCGATTGGGGGCAGAGATGACTGGGGGAAAGGGCCATGGCGTGATGGGAGTGGTGGGGGCTGATCAGGGGTGAGGCCGGCCATGAGGAGGGGCTGTGGGTGGTGGGCTGGCGGGACCCACCCGAATGGGGTGGGGGGCAATCAGGGGCCAGTGGCTGGAGGGAGGGGCCGCAGGTTGTTGGCCATCTGGCCCCACCCCCAATTGGTGTAGTGGGGGCTGATTGGGGGCGGGGCCAGATGGGGAAGGGGCAGTGGGAGGTTGGCTGGCCAGCTCCACCCCCGATCAGGCAGTTCGCTGGCCTCAGTGGGCATCATAGTGACTGGTTGTTCCGGTTTTACGGCATTGTGGTCACTGGCTTTTTATATATATAGATAGCTGAATCCATATAAGTCCAGTGAAGAAAACTCCAGATAGAATTCACGAATCTGTTCAATGATTTGCAAATTCACTTTTGATTCACTAAGTTGACTGCTCTTCAGCACACAAATTACATTTCCCTTCTGCACATGCTATCTTCATTTGCAGAATTCAAATAGAATATTATTACTACATGTATATGCATCTGAGAGCAAAGAAGAATTCAGCATTGAACTGTAAAACCATTTGTAAGTTTAAAGAAACAACCCATTTGTAATATTAAGAATCAATGAGAAGGCGATCAGTGGTTGTTATGGACTGAATCGTGTCTCCCCCACTACCACCAAATCCATAAGTATAAGCTCTACCTCAAATGTGTTATGATTTGGAGACAGAACTTTTGGGAAGGCAATTAGAGTTAAATTAGGGTGGGGCTTTAATCTGATGGGATTATAAAAGGAGGGGAAGGTACCAGAAAGCGCTAACTCTCTGTGTACACACAGAGAAAAAGGCTATGTTTTAATGACCAAAACAAAAACTTTAGAAACATACTTAAGTTCACTTTTATCTTATACCACATATTTAATCCATTTGCAAATTTCATCAGCTGTTTCTTCAACTACATCTACAATTCAATGATTTCTCACAACTTCTATCATTTATGTCTAAACACTTTCATCTCACCTTTATTATTACAATGGCTTTCAAACTGCTTTTCTTGCTTCAACCCTTGTCATTCCTTATATTCTTCACAAAATCCAGAGAGATAGTTCAAAAATATAAGTCAAATATGCACACTTCTGCTTCAAATCATTTGATTATTTCTCTTCATACTCAGAGTCAAGTCCTTACAATGTTCCTAAACCTTACACAGCTTTATGCCATGATATTTTCTCTTGAAACTTGAACGTTTTACTCACTCAGTTCTACCCACACTGAGACTTCTTATTGTTTTTTTAATATGCCAGTTATGCTCTCCCTTTAGTTGCTCTTTTTCATGACATCTTAAACATCATGTAGTTTACTAGTTTGTTTATTTTTTTCTCTCTGCACTAGCATAACAACTTTGGGGGAAAATGTCTTGGTCAGCTAAAGCTACTGTAACAAAAGTAGCGTCAACTGGGTGGCTTAAACATTTATTTCTCATAGTTTTGGAGGCTGGAAGTCTAACATCAAGGTTCCAACAGACTTGGTCTCTGATAAAAACCCACTTTCTTATACATAGATTGCCATCCTCTTACTGTATACTCATACGACAGAAGGAGCAAGGTATCTCTCTGGGGGCCCTTTTATAGGGCACTCATCCTGTACATGAGGGCAGAGCAGGTGACCTAATCACATTCTATCATGTTGGGGTTAGGATTTCAAGATATGAATTAGGGAGGCACAATCGTTCAGGTCATAACAGAGAATAAATTGCTTTAATCCATTTTGTTCATCACTATATCACCAGAGTTCAGAGGAGTGACTGTATAGTAGGTCCTCTATAAATATCTGTTGAATTCACACACACACACACACACACACACACACACACACACACACACACACACACACACTACACAACAAAGTAAAAATACTGAGTCAGAGGTGGAACTGGTATTATCCTAGCCTCTTGTAAAGGCTGTGTCACACAAGGGTTTGCATCCTGGCTCTATCACTCTGGGCCCTTGATGGAGTGGCATCCCTGCAATCTCTGAAAAGCCTTTAGGATGCTCTTCCCTTTTGTTGTAGGATGACACATACTCATAGCCATATGGTCCTATAGTCTCATCCTGTAGAATCCCAGAAATCCAACAGTCTCCCTTCATTGTGTCCTGTTGCTGTTACCTTTAGTCCAGGCTGGCAGTGTTTCTGTTGATATAACCCCATCTCTTTTCCTGGATCCTGCCAAGAGATAGCTTTTCATCTATAAATCATACCCATAATCTCTCTACCAAATGGCTTTCCAGCCGCACCCTTGGTGTTCTCTCAGAACACCTTCTCAAATCTTGAGTATGAATAAGCTGAAAATCTCCAAATTTTCACATCCATTTAACTTAACAATTTTTTTCAACTTATCTCTTTCTTCTTGCATTTTACTATAAGCAGCAAGGAGAAACCAGGCCACACCTTTAATACTTAGTTTTTAAAAAGATCTCCTTAACTGAATTTCCAAGTTTATAACTTTTAACTTCTTCCCACAAAACACTAGAATCAAGTTCTTTGCCATTTTATAACAAGGATCGCTTTTCCTCCAGTTTCTAATAACATGTTCTTCATTCCTGTCTGAGGCCTCACGAGATTAACCTTTATTGTCCATATTTCTAACAGTGGTCACTTCAAGGTAATTCAGGTTCTTTCTAGCGTGGACCTCAAAGCCCTTTCAGCCTCTAACCATTAGACAGCTCCAAAGCCACTTTCGGTATATTTTACAGCAGCACCTCACTTTACACTCACAAAATCTGTGTTAGTAAGAGTTCTCCCAAGAAAGAGAACCAATACAATATTTATGTACATAGAAATATCTATTTTATGAAATTGGCTCAAGTGGTTCTGGGGACTGGCACGTCCAAAATCTGCCTGTGAGACAGCAGGCTGGAGATCCAAGAAAGAGCCAATACTGTAGTTCAAGTCTGAAGGCCAAGGAGTCAATAATGCAGCTCAAGTTTGAAGACTGCCTGCTGCAGAATTTTCTGTTGCTCAGAGTAAGTCAGTCTTTTGTGCTATTCAGGACTTCAGGTGATTGGGTGATGTCCATTCACATTACGGAAAGCAATCTGCTTTATTCAAAGCCCATTGATTTAAATGTTAATCTCATATAAAATTATACTCACAGAAACATCCAGAATAATGTTTAACAACATATCTGGGCACCATGCTCCAATCAGTTGGCACATAAAATTACTTATCACATATGAAAACATACAAAATAAGAAAAGAATAACCATAACACTTAGAGTCTTTGTTTCTGCAACTGATCATATGGTTATAGATGATATTTAAAACTATGTTCTACTACTACACATCAAATCAAACAAATAAAAGTATTTGGAGAGGGTTGTTTTGAAGCAAAGTCATAGGTATTTTTGAAACTTCTACAAGTGATTTTTTATTTTTATTTTTGTTAAGGTATTACACATGTGTACTTATCCTCCCTTTGCCCCTCCACCCCCGCCCCCAACTCATGCCCTCACCCCCATGGTATCTGCATCAATTGGTTAGGCTTATATGCATGTATAAGTCCTTTGGTTGATCTCTCCCCCTTACCCCCATCCTCCCCCACCTTCCCTCTGAGGTTTGACAGCCTGATCAATGCTTCTCTGTCTCTGGATCTGTTTTTATTCATCGGTTTATGTTGTTCATTATATTCCACAAATGAGTGAGATCATGTGATATTTATCTTTCTCTGACTGGCTTATTTTGCTTAGCATAATTCTCTCCAGTTCCATCCATGCTGTTGCAAATGGTAAGAATTCCTTCTTTTTTACCTCAGCATAGTATTCCATTGTGTAGATGTACCACTGTTTTTTAATCTACTCATCTGCTGATGGGCATTTAGGCTGTTTCCAAATTTTAGCTATTGTAAATTGTGCTGCTATGAACATAGGGGTGCATATATCCTTTCTGGTTGGTGTTTCTAATTTCTTGGGATATATTTCTAGAAGTGCGAACACTGGGTCAAATGGGAGTTCCATTTTTTATTTTTTGAAGAAACTCCATTCTATTTTCCACAGTGAATGCACCAGCCTGCATTCCCACCAGCAGTGCAAAAGGGTGCCTTTTTCTCCACATCCTCGCCAGCACTTGTTGTTTGTTGATTTGTTGATGATAGCCATTCTGACAGGTGTGAGATGGTACCTCATTGTCATTTTGATTTGCATCTCTCAGATGATTAGTGACTTTGAGCATGTTTTCATATGTCTCTTGGCCTTCCTTATGTCTTCTTTTGAAAAGAATCTACTTAGGTCCATTGACCATTTTTTGATTGGGTTGTTTATCTTCCTTTTGTTAAGTTGTATGAGTTCCCTGCAAATGTTGAAGATTAAATCCTTATCGGTGATAACATTGGAAAATATGTTCTCCCATGCAGTGGGCTTTCTTGTTGTTGTTTTTTATGGCTTTTTTTGCTGTACAGAAGATTTTTATTTTGATGTACTCCCATTTGTTTATTTTCTCTTTAGTTTCCATTGTCCTGGGAGCTGTATTGGTGAAGATATTGCTTCGGCATGTGTCTGAGATTTTGCTGCCAGTGGATTCCTCTAATATTTTTATGGTTTCTGTCTTATGTTTAAGTCTTTTTATCCATTTGAGTTTATTTTTGTGTATGGTGTAAGTTGGTGGTCTATTTCATTTTTTTGCATGTATCTCTCCAATCTTCCCAATACCATTTATTGAAGAGAATGTCTTGACTCCATTATATGTTCTTGTCTCGTATGTCAAATATTAATTGAACATAATCATTTGGGTTGATTTCTGGGTTCTCTATTCTATTCCATGGGTCTATATGTCTGTTCTTGTGCCAGTACCAGGCAGTTTTGAGGACAGTGGCTTTGTAATACAACTTGATATCTGGTATTGATATCCCTCCTACTTTGTTCTTCTTTCTCAATATTACTGCAGCTATTTGGAGTCTTTTTTTATTCCAGATGAATTTTTGGAGAGTTTGTTCTAGGTCTGTGAAATATGATGTTGGTATTTTAATGGGGAGTGCATTGAATCTATAGATTGCTTTGGGTAGTATGGACATTTTAATGATATTGATCCTACCAATCCATGAAAACGATATGTTCTTCCATCTGTTTATGTCTTCCTCTATCTCTTTTTTCAGTGTCCTGTAGTTTTCCGAGTACAGGTCTTTTACCTCTTTAGTTAAGTTTATCCTAGGTATCTTATTTTTTTTGGTGTGATGGTAAATGAGATTGTTTTTAAATCTCTCTTTCTGTAAGTTCACTATTGGTGTATAAAAATGCCCTATATTTCTTGGTGTTACTTTTGTATCCTGCTACATTGCCGAATTCATTTATTAAAGTTATAATAATTTTTGATGGAATCTTTAGTATTTTCTATGTACAGCAGTGGTTCTCAACCTGTGGGTCGTGACCCCTTTGGTGGTCGAACAACCCTTTCACAGGGGTCGCCTAAGACCATCCTGCATATCAGATATTTACATTATGATTCATAACAGTAGCAACATTACAGTTATGAAGTAGCAACGAAAATAATTTTATGGTTGGGTCACAACATGAGGAACTGTATTTAAAGGGCCAGAAGGTTGAGAACCACTGCTCTAGTGGACAGTATCATGTCATCTGTGAATAATGATAGTTTTACGTCTTCTTTTCCAATTTGGATACCTTTTATTTCTTCTTCTTGTCTAATTGCTATGGCTAGCACTTCCAGAACTATGTCAAACAGGAGTGGTGAAAGTGGGCATCCCTGTCTCATTCCTGTTCTTAGGGGAAATGGTTTTAGTTTTTTCCCATTGAGTATGACGTTGGCTGTAGGTTTTTCATAGAAGGCTTTTATTTTGTTGAGGTATGATCCCTCTATTCACATTTTGCTGAGGGTTTTTATCAAGAAAGAGTGTTGCATTTTGTCAAATGCTTTTTCTGCATCAATTGATATGACTATGTGATTTTTATCTCTCAATATGTTTATGTGATGTATCATGTTTATTGATTTGCGGATATTGTACCATCCTTGCATCTCCGGGATAAATCCTACTTGGTCATGATGTATGACCTTTCTGATGTAATGCTGCATCTGATTTGCTAGAATTTTTTGAGAATTTTGACATCTATGTTAATGAGGGTTATTGGCCTGTAATTCTCTTTCATTGTGTTGTCTTTATCTGGTTTTGGAATTAGGGTAATGCTGGCTTCATAGAATGAGCTTCGAAGTGCTCCTTCCTCTTGAATTTTTTGGAATAGTCTGAGGAGGATAGGATTTATTTCTTCCTTAAAAGTTTGGTAAAACTCCCTTGTGAAGCTGTCTGGCCCTGGGCTATTGTTTGCTGGAAGCTTTTTGATGATCGCTTCAATTTTCTCCATAGTTATCGGCCTATTGAGATTTTTTGATTATTCCAGATTGAGTTTTGGAAGGTTTTATTTTTCTAGGAATATGTCCATTTCCTCTAGGTTGTCTAGTTTGTTGGAATAGAGTTGTTCAAAGCATTTTTTAACAATCCTTTGTATTTCTGTGGGTCTGTTGTTATTCCACCTCTTTCATTTCTTTTTTTGCTTATTTGGGTCCTCTCTCTTTGCTTCTTGGTGAGCCTGGCTAGAGGTTCATCAATTCGTTTATCCTTTCAAAGAACCAGCTCTTGGTTTCATTGATCTTTTGTATTGTTTTTTGGTCTCTATGTTATTTATTTCTGTTCTGATCTTTATTATCTCCATCCTTCTGCTCACTCTGGGATTTTCTTATGCTCTCTTTCTAATTCTTTACATTGTAGAGGTAGATGTTTTATTACCAAATTTTCTTGTTTTTTGAGGTAGGCCTGTAGAGCTATAAACTTCAATCTCAGGATTGCTTTTACTGTGTCCCATAGATTTTGGATTGTTGTGTTTTCATTGTCCTTTGTTTCCAGGATGTTTTTAATTTCTTCTTTGATCTCTTTGGGAATCCACTCATTATTTAATAGCATACTATCCGGGTTCTAAGTGTTTGAATTTTTATTGTTTTTATTGTAGTTTATTTCTAATATTATGCCATTGTATTCTGAGAAGATGCTTGATATGATTTCAATCTTGAATTTGGAGAGACTTTGCCAGTTACTCAATATGAGGTTTATCTTTGAAAATGACCCATGTGCACTTGAGAAGAATGTATATTCCATGGCTTTGGGGTCAAATCATCTGAAGATGTCAGTTAAGTCCATCTGATCTAGTGAGTCATTTAGGGTTTCTGTTTCTTTGCTGATTGTTTTTGTCTAGAGGATTTATCCAGGGATGTCAGTGGGGTATTAAAGTTCCCTACTATGATTATATTGCTGTCAAACTTTCCCTTGATATCTCCCAGGAGATTTTTTTATGTATTTGGGTGCTCCTGCATTGGGTGCATATATGTTTACCAGGGTTATATCCTCTCGTTGTATTGATCCCTTTAATATTATGAAGTGGCCTTCCTTATCTCTTGTTATGGCCTTCACTTTGAGGTCTATTTTGTCAGATATAAGTATTGCTACCCCAGGTTTTTTTTTCATTTCCATTTCCCTGAAAGATACTTTTCGATCCCTTCATTTTCAGTCTGTGTGAGTCCCTTGTTCTGAGTTGGGTCCCCTGTAGACAGCATATATGTGAGTCGTGTTTTCTTATCCATTCAGCTACTTGATGTCATTTGATTGGAGCATTTAGTCTGTTTACGTTTAAAGTTATTTTTGATAAGTACTTGTTTGTAGCCATTTTTATTTTTTGTGCTTGTGTTCCTTCTTCCCTTTTTATTTCCTCTTTTACACCAGTCCCTTTAGCATTTCTTACATTTCTGGCTTGGTAGTGATAAACTCCCTTAGCCTTATTTGTCTGTGAAGTTCTTTATTTCCCCTTCAATTTTGAATGATAGCCTTGCTGGATAGAGTATTCTTGGATTCAGTCCATTGCCTTGCATCACTTTGTAAACTTCCTTCCATTCCTTTCTGGCCTGATGTGTTTCTGTTGAGAAATCATTTGATAATATAATGGGTGATCCCTTGTACATAACTTTCTGTCTCTCTCTTGCAGCCATTAAGATTCTCTCTTTGTCCTGAATGTTTGCCATCCTAATTACGACATGTCTTGGTGTGGGTCATTTTGGGGTCATCGTATTTGGGACTCTCTGTGCTTGTGTGACTTTTTCTTCCCCACCTCAGAGAAGTTTTCTGACATTATTTCTTCAAATAGGTTTTCTAACCCTTGTTCCTCTTCCTATTGTTCTGGCACCCCTATTATTTGTATGTTGCTTCGTTTCATGTAGTCTTAAAGCTCCCTTAGGCTTTCCTCCTGTCTTTTGATTTTTTTTCTCCAATTGCAGTTCAGTTTGGGTGTGTTTTGCTTTCCTGTCTTCTAATTTGCTAATTCGGTCCTTCATTTCTCCTAGTCTACTGTTGAAACATTCCATAGTGTTTTTTTATTGCAGCTATATCACTATTTATTTCTCCTTGATTGTTACATAAATTGTTGATTTTTTCATCCATCAGGTTTATGAACTGCATGACCCTTATTCTGAATTTGTTTCTGACATATTGCATTCCTCTGTTTCATTTAGCTGTGGGGGTTTTTTGGCGATTTTTTGCGGGGGGTTCTTTGTCTCCCCATTTTTGACCTCACTGAAGGATCTAGGTGTCAGGTCGTACAGGGGTTACTACTCAGGTGGCCATGGCTCTTCGGTCGGCAGCTGCTCCTCGGGTGGTCATGGCAGTGGCTGCTCCTCAGATGACCACAGCTCCTCTGGCTGGTGGAGGCAGGTTGCTCATGCAGCTGCTGCTCCTCAGACAGGCTTGGGCTGTTTTTGCAGCTGCCACTCCTCGGATGTGGTCAGGCTCCTCCTGGGGCTGTTGCTTCTTGAACAGGAGCCAGACGCTCGCAGTGCTGCTGCTCCTCGGATGGGGGCAGGCTGCGTGAGGCTGCTGCTCCTCAGCTGGAGGTTGGCTGCTCACTGGGCTGTTGCTTGTGTGGTCACAGTGCCCTGGGGTAAAGCATTGGGCCAGCAGAGGGGAGCATGCTTAGGAACTCACAGGAGCTTATGCCTGGTGTGGCTGAAGTCTCGGTTACCATGGGGCCACAGCCGAGGCAGCAAGCCCCTGGCGGGGATGGCTGTAGAGTCTCAGGTATGATCTGAGGGCACCCTGGGTGGAGGTGAGGCTGGGCTCTCAGTCACAGCAGCTCTCCCCTTCAAAAAGGTGTGGCCTCTGCGGAAGAACTGGCTGCTCTGGTACTGTTTGCAATGGTAACAGAGACTGCCTGGTTAGGCAAGCCCGGTCAGCCTACCCCTGTAGGTCATGCAGGTCCTGCCCCTGAAGGTCCTGCCACACACACACACACACACACACACACACTCCACACATTCCTCTTTTGCTCCCTCACTCACTCACACTCTCTCCCTCACTGCCACCTTCTTCCTGCCTCTGTAGTTGGGTCTGGAGTGTTATTGACCCGTTCGTGGGTGGAGTCTTATCTCCAGGTGTCTGGTTATGTGGTTTGCTCTCTACCACATTGGCCAAACAGGATAAAATTCACCTCGACAAGAAATGACACAAAGGGAACAAAACAAGAATGTACTCACGACACCGATAACCCCAATATAAGTGACCACCAGAGAAAAGAGAATTAGGGGAGAGAAAAGAGAGAGCAAATGATATCGAAGAGAGAAAAAAAATGGTATGAGCGAAAAGAAAAAGAAGAAAAATTAAGAAAAAGGGAAAAAAGATGTACATATGGTGAGAAAACACCAGAGAACTAACAGATAAACCAAAACATACAAACACCAAACACCCAGGAAAGAGGGTGGGGGCAGAATCTTATATATAGAAAGTAAGGTTAAGGAATTGGATGAATATGGGGAGGACCTCAATTCAGTATAGAGGAAGTAGAAAGAGGATGAGTGGATATGAGAAAAGAAAGAGAAGAAAAAATAATAATAAAAAAGTTTTTTTAAATTAATTAATAATTAGGATAAAATAAAAAAATTAGAATGATGAAAAAATAATGTAAAAAGAAATAGAAAATAAAAAAACAAATAAAAAATGTAAATAAAGAAGACAGAAAAAAAGAGATAACAAAATTATAATAAAATAAAATAAAAATGAAAAAGTGAAGTGTCATTCCTTTCCGCCAATTTTTTAAATCCTCATGAGGACTGGTTTAAGATCTTACTTTTCTGTACTGTCTGGTGCTTCTCAGTTTCCTGTTGCTGGGACTGAAGGCCTCTCTTTAGGCCAGTCCCTGCGGGCTCTCGGGGACTACTCAGATTTTTTTTTTTGTATCCTTTACAGCACTCAGGGTGTAGTCTGGGTGTGGCTGTATTGGTTGCCTGTAGACTGCAGGGAGGGGCTATCTCCTCAGGAGAAAATGGCTGCCTAGGTCCGGAACATCAGGTATGAGTCAGTGCCAGACTCGTGGCCACCTCTCCTGGACCCTCTCCTCTTCCCAGTCTCTCCCCAGACTCCACAAGTCCACACCTCCACCTGTACCTCAGCCACGGGTAAGTGTCTTATTTGAAAGGTCCTATGAACTCGGTTCAGCAAACAAAAGCAAAGACCAAAAAGAGGGGAAAGAACTGTGCCACTATGAGCCCCTGTCCCCCTGGCATGGTGTGGCCTGGGAAGCTGTCCAGGCTGCCCCCTCTGGCTTCAGTCTTTCATGGCTGTGGACCCAGATCTAGAATCCCCTGTTGCCAGCAGTCCTGCGGACCTCCTTTCCACAGCCAGACACTATGCCTGCCCCAAGGGATGTGGCCTCAGTGCCATGCAATTTCCCTGTGACCCTCTGGGCTCAGAGGTCTTGTAGTTCTCTCCAGACAAGATCCCTGATTTTACCATTCTCCAGGCATCCTCTGCCCTTTCTGGCTGCAAATTGTCTCACCAGCTGTGTCTACTTTGCCATTTAAGGGTGAATGTTATTTGATTTAGTTGTTCGTTCTATTTGCTCCGGGAAAAGGCTCGGGACACGTCCATCTATTCTGCTGTAATTTGTCTCCCTATCTCCAGGTGATTTTAATATATTACCAGAATGAAGAACCACTAAGAAGCATGGCATAGCTGTTAACTGCTACCAATGACTTTAGGCTTTATTTTGGAGTTTGGAGAGTATGTTCACTAATCATATGAGAGATGACAATGAGGTACCACCTCACACCTGTCAGAATGGCTATCATCAACAAACAAGTGCTGGCGAGGATGTGGAGAAAAGGGAACCCTCGTTTTCTGCTAGTGAGAATGCAAATTAGTGCAGCCTCTATGGAAAACAATTTGGAGTTTCCTCAAAAAATTAAAAATGGAACTGCCACTTGTCCCAGTGATCCCACTTCTAGGAATATATCCCAAGAATTCAAAAACTCCCATCAGAAAGAATACGTGCGCCCATATGTTCATAGCAGCACAATTTACAATTGCTAAAATTTGGAAACAGCCTAAGTGCCCATCAGCAGATGAATGGATTGAAAAGCTGTGGTACATCTACACAATGGAATCCTACGCTGCTAACTCTTACCATTTGCAACAGCATGGATGGAACTAGAGAGCATTATGCTAAGCAAAATAAGCCAGTTGGAGAAATATAAGTATCACATGATCTCATTCATATGTGGAATCTAATGAACAACATAAACTGATTAACAAAAATAGACCCAGAGACATGGAAACATTTAACAGACTGTCAAACCTCAGAGGGAAGGGTGGGGAGGGTTGGGGAGGGGGAAGATAAACCAATGAACTCATATGGGTATATGCATAACCCATAGACACAGACAATAAGGTGGTGAAGGCTTGATGGGGGAGGGGAGTGGGAGAGGGTAATGGGGGGGGATCAGGACATATGAAATACTTTCAACAATAAAGATTTATTTTTTTAAAAGAAACAAGCAAAATAGTGACAGACTCTGATAGAGAGCAGGTTGATAGCTGTCAGGAAGGGGGGTTCGGGTGATGGTGGGTGGTGGAGGGATTGAGAAAAAAGAGAGAGAAAAAAGCTCTAGGACAGGAACAACAGTGTAATGGTTGCTGTGGGGAGGAAGTATAGGAGGAGGTGGTGGAGGGTATAAGGGGGATAAATGGTGATAGAAAGAGACTTGACTTGGGGTGGTGAACACACAATACATTGTATGATTGTGCACCTGAAACCTGTATAATTTTTCTAAAATTTTATTTTATTGTTTAAAGTATTACAAATAGTAATACATATGTCTCCTTTTTTCCCATTGACCTTCCCCCAGCCTCCCCTATCTCCTGGCACATGCCCTTCCCCTCCTCCCCCCAGTGTCTTGTGTCCATTTGTTATACTTATATGCATGCCTACAAGTCCTTCGGTTTATCTCTTACTCCCCCCCCCAATCAACCCTCCCCAGCCTTCCCGCTGTAGTTTGACAGTCTGTTCAATGCTTCTATGCCTCTGTATCTATGTTTGTTCATCAGTTTATAATGTTTCTTATTATTCATAAATGAGTGAGATCGTGTGGTATTTTTCTTTCACTGCCTGGCTTATTTCGCTTAGCATAATGCTCTCTAGTTCCATCCATGCTGTTGCAAATGGTAAGAATTCCTTCTTTTTATAGCAGCATAGTATTCCATTGTGTAGATGTACCACAGTTTTCTAATCTACTCATCTGCTGATGGGCATTTAGGCTGTTTCCAAATTTTAGCTATTGTAAATTGTGCTGCTATGAACATAGGGGTGCATATATCCTTTCTGATTGGTGATTCTGTTTTCTTGGGATATACTAGTATTCCTAGAAGTGGTATTACTGGGTCAAGTGGCAGTTCCATTTTTAATTTTTTGAGGAAACACCATACTGTTTTCCATAGTGGCTGTAACAGTCTGCATTCCCACCAGCAGTGAAGGAGGGTTTCTCCATACCTTGCCAGCACTTGTCGTTTGTTGATTTGTTGATGATAGCCATTCTGACAGGTGTGAGGTGGTACCTCATTGTTGTTTTGATTTGCATCTCTTGGATGATTAGTGAAACCTGTATAATTTTGTTAAGTAGTGTAAGCCCAATAAATTCAATAAAAAGGAAATTGAAGACTTTTCTTCCCCTAAGTAGAGGTGGAATTATCCTTTATTGCAGGAGGTAGGGAGGCCTATGACATTCTGAATAGGATTGACTAAGGGAAGGGACAAGACACTTAAACCTGAAGCTTGAAATGAAGGAAATGCCCATTGGGAACCCCTTTTCCTAGGATAATCTTCTGAGACCTAGGGAAAAATCCTGGTAGCTAAATATTCAACCACTTCTCCCCTACACATTGCTTCCTTTAAAACTATACTACTTGTATATTATATAAAACAGTGCAAGAGAACCCTAATGCACTGTTGGTGGGATTGCAGATTGGTGCAGCCACTATGAAAAATAATATTGAGCCCTAACTGATTTGGCTCAGTCGATAGAGCGTCCGCCTACGGACTGAGGGGTCCCAGGTTCAATTCCAGTCAAGGGCATGTACCTGGGTTGTGGGCACATCCCCAGTGGGGGGCGTGCGAGAGGCAGCTCAATCGATGTTTCTCTCTCATCGATGTTTCTAGCTCTGTATCCCTCTCCCTTCCTCTCTGTAAAAAATCAATAAAATATATTAAAAAATAGTATTGAGGTTCTTCAAAAACTTAAAAATATAACTACCTTATGACCCAGTAATTCCACTTCTGTGTATTTATCCAAAGAAATCCAAACACTAATTCAAATAAATATATGCATCCCTATGTTTATTGCAGCATTATTTACAATAGTGAAGATATAGAAGCAATCTAAGCTAAGGCTCTATCAATAGACCATTGGATAAAAATATGTGATTTATATATATTCTATTAAATATATATTGAGTGTCCAGATTATTATGACCACCTGACGTTTGTAGGCAAATTAGCTATACTTTTGCACTGAAGTTGCTAGAGGGCCAGACCATTATAAATAGGGAAGCAGGTTGTTTACCACAACAGTAGAAGTGATTT
>NW_005370016.1:3131405-3151692 GCF_000412655.1 Myotis brandtii
TTCCACCAAATTCTCACTCTGCCATCTGCATGATGCAACTGGAAACGTGATTCACCGGACCACATGACTTTTTTCCAATGCTCAACTGTCCAATCCTTGTCTTCCTGTGCAAATTGGAGACGTTTTATCTTGGTAACTGCAGACAGCAAAGGTGTTCAAACAAGCCTTCGGCTTCCATATCCCATAGGATGCAGTGTACGGCTAATTTGCCTACAAACATCAAGTGGTCATAATAATCTGGCCACTCATAATGTATATCCCACATTCAAAGGTTGTTAAATTGCATTGTTTACCCATATCTTCAGAAAAAAAAATCACTTCTACTGTTGTGGTAAACAACCTGCTTCCTTATTTATAATGGTCTGGCCCTCTAGCAACTTCAGTGCCAAATTATAGCTAATTTGCCTACAAACGTCAGGTGGTCATAATAATCTGGACACTCAGAGTATACATATAATGGAATATTACTCAGCTATAAAAAAAAATCTTACCATTTGCAAAAATATCAAAGGACCTAGAGGCTACTATGCTAAATGAAGTAGGTCAGACAGAAAGAAAACAAATACCATATGATTTCACTTATATGTGGAATCTTAAAACCAAAATAACATACAAAACAGAAACTAACTCATAAATACAAAGAACAAACTGATGGTTGCCTGGTTGTCAGATGGGTGGGAGACTGGGTGAAAATGTGAAGTGATTAAGAAGTACAAATTGGCAGTTACAAATTAGTTATGGGATGCAAAGTACAGCATAGGGAATATAGTCAATAATATTGTAATAACTATGTATGGTGCCAGACGGGTACTAGACTTATAGGGGCAAGAGGGAATCACTTCTTTGTAAGTTATATAAATATCTAACCACCATTCTATATAATAAAAGCCTAATATGCTAAGTGTCTGGTCATCTAGTCGCCGTTCAACCAATCAAAGAGTAATATGCTAATGATATGCTAAGGCAGCTCAACTGCTCACTATGCCGTGCACTGAACACCAGGGGTAGACACTCCAAATGGTAGGTTAGCTTGCGGCTGGAGTCTGGCAGATCAGGACTGAGCAAGACAGGCCAGACAAGCCCTGTAGCCCTCCCGTGGTCCCTCTCTGGCTGGCCCACCCCCCGTGTCCCTTCCCAGCCCTGATCATGGACCAATGGGGTCCCTCGGCCTGGCCTGTGCCCTCTTGCAATCCAGGACCCCTCTGGGGATGCCAGAGAGCCGGTTTCAGCCTAATCCCACAGGCCAGACTGAGGGAACCCACTGGTGCACGAATTCATGCACCAGGCCTCTAGTACTAACATAATATTGAAACTAATATAATATGGAATGTCAACTGTAATTAATTTTTTTAATTGTCCTATTTCTTCAGTCAAAAATGTATGTATGCCTGAAAAGTTGGGAAGGGGCAGTCTGGATCTAGGAAATGAGGGTTCAAGTAGAAAGAGACTATGCCCTAAAACACCCTGTGATAGTCAAGAGAACCAGATGTTCTTGGGAAAAACCCATGAAGTTAGGGGTGAGCCCTCTTTCTTGAAAATAAGAGAAAGGAGAGAGTTTAGAAGTACCACCAAAGTCTGTTTATCACTCTAATCTAGATTATAGATATTGTCCTTTAGAAGGGGCAAAAAAGGGCACTTCAAATATATGAGTGATATACATTGTAAGATTGGTTCAAAATGCTTTTGTCCATAAAACTAAAAACATATGATGAATCAGGTATTGGTTTTTAAATGATACTAATAAGTAAAAAAGGCATATATGCCCCATGACCTTCCCCAAGATGGTTTAAGTTTACACATTTATTCATTTTTAATGAAGAGTTAACCTGATTCTGTGAACTTTCCTCTTTTGGATTCTACATATAAGTGAGATCATACAGTATTTGTTTTGCTCTGTTTGACATTTCATTTAGCATAATACCCGCAAGGTCAATTCATGTTGTCACAAATGTAGGATTTTCTTCATTTTCATGGTTGAGTAATATTCTATTGTATATATACTAGAGGCCCGGGGCATGAAATTCATGCATGGGGGGGGGGGCATCCCTTAGCCCAGCCTGCATCCTCTCACAATCCGGGACCCCTCGGGGGATGTTGGTCCTAAACCGGCAGTCGGACATCCCTCTCGCAATCTGGGATGCTGCTGCATGCCCCAGTGACCATACTTTTCATACAGGTGAAAGGCATCTTGCTGTTGTATGGGCAGCTACATTTTTTTGCCCTGATTATAACAAGTAGTGCATAACATGATCCTTCTGAGGCAGTAGTACCATTTTCCCCATCTTATGGGTGGAAAATCTGAAGCAGAGAGAAGTTAAGTAATTGGCTTTGTCACACAGTCATAAGTGTCAGAATCAAGGCTGACCACAAAATGTGCAAGCCAGAGTCCATGCATGTCATTGCTGCATCATCCTGTTTTTTCAGTCTTAGACTAGCCTTGCCAGGTTTTAATTTTTAAATCTAAGAGACTGTTCTCAACAGTTAGGGTAGGATCCCTAGGCCTGGCCAGAGATCAGGGCCATCTGTGGGGTGACCAGTGGGCAGGGCTATCAAGGGGGCCCCACTGGCACCCACCTTGGCTGGTGGCCTGGTGCCACCTGCTGACCAGCCCCATCCCCTGATCGCTGCCACCAGTCACTTACCTCTCTGGGGGCAGATGCTCAATGCAGGACCTGCCCCCAACTGTGTTGAACTTCTGCCCCCTGGTGGTCAGTGCTCACCATAGCAACTGGTCATTCTGCCATTTGGTCCATTTGCATATTAAGATTTTATTATATAGGATGCCACATCTTCTTTATCCAGTCATCCATTCATAGGCAGGTTATTTCTATGTCTTGACTCTTGTTAATAATGCTGCAGAAAACATGGGAGTGCAAATTTTCCTTTGATAGTGGTTTTCCTTCTCTTTAGATATATACCCAGAAGTGAGAATACTGGATCACAGGTAGTTTAATTTGTAATTTTTGAGAACCTCCATATTGTTTTCCATGTGGCTGAATCAATTTACATTTCCACCAAGAGTGCACAGAGGGCCAAATGGTAGGTAGCAGGGGCTGGAAAGTGAGGAAAAAGGAGAAATGTTGGTCAAGATAAAAACTTCTAGAAGATATGGGAATCTAATTCACAGTGTTTTAAATATATTTTACTAGAGGCCCATTGCACAGAGATTCGTGCAAGAGGCCTTCCCTTTCCCTGGCTGCTGGCACCGATTTTCCTCCGACACCTGGGACCCAGGCCTTCGCTCCAGCTGGAGCCTTCAGTCTTCACGGCTCCAACCGGAGCCTTCAGTCTTCGCTCCGCCGCTTCGTGCCTACGTATGCAAATTAACCGCCAACTTTGTTGGGTTAACTTGCATACTCTCCTGATTGGCTGGTGAGTGTAGCGGAGGGTCGGTCAATTTACATGTTTGTCTATTATTAGGTAAGATACTTGAAAGTTGGTAAGAGAGTAGATTTTAAATTTTCTCACCACACAAAATAAATGTTATTGTGTGATATAAGGCAAGTGTTAGCTAATGCTACTAAGGTGGTAATTATATTGCAACTATAGGCCCAGTGCACAGATTTGTGCACCAGTGAGGTCCCTTGGTCTGGCCTGTGCCCTCTCACAATCTGAGACCCCTCGGGGATGTCAGACTGCCGGTTTCAGCCCAATTCCCGCAGGCCAGGCCAAGGGACCCCACCAGTGCACAAATCCATGCGCCAGGCATCTAGTATGCATATAAGATCTTTGGTTAATCTCTTGCTGCCCTCCCCCTTCCCTCTGAAATTCATCAGTCTGTTCCATGTTTCCATGTCTGTGCATTGAGTGTCTGCCCCCTGGTGGTCAGTGTGCATTATAGGTACCAGTTGAATGGTGGAATTGTCATTTAGGTTTTTATATATATAGATGTATGTATACCAAATCAATATGCTGTGTGTCTTAAATTTCCATGAGGTTATATGCCAATTACTAGTATATCTCAGAGCTAGGAAAAGGGGTTAACCTGATGCATTTAACACTATACCATCACAATGAGTCAAGCTGATACATTACTTTCAGTGGGTAAATAATTCTGAAAGTACTTTTTGTAGACCAAGCAAACACAGAACAGGTCTTTCTCTGCACTCTCTCTTTCCCTTCCTTATTTCTATACTAGTAAGAAATCTGGACTATATTTAACTCAAAAGTGACCTTATTTCATTAAGACGTCTTTAAGGGAGATATACCTAGTAATTAAAATGCCCCTAAACCTACAGTGTTTTAATATCAAACTTTTTTCAGTGAACATGTGTAACTGTCTTACCTTTATCATTCACAAAATTAAGTCCACACATACCCTAAGATACCTTAAAATCCCCCTTTTCTGTAAACACTGAAATACACATTGTCACTGTTGTGTTTTGTTTGTTTGTTTTTCATTAATCTAACTAGGACTGTGAAAATGCTCAACACATATTAAAATTTTTCATGATGGGTTTCAATACCATGCATCAAATTCAATGTTGGCAGAGTCATTTTTCTCCATAATGAGCTTCAATCATTCTTGGTTATTTTAATTTATTTAGAAAACAATTTATTAACCTGTCTTGAGAGAAATTGTATATTTCTGTTAATAGTAAGTCATTCCCTGGTCACGTATTCATGGGAGAGTTCCTTCAGCAGTAATGAGGTTATTAATAGTGCCTTGTGACACCAGTCCTATTGTCATGGTAACCATCTGATGGTGCCACTCCTGGGCCCTGAAGATTATTACATGATTATAAGGCCCCAGTTGCTTCAATAAGAAAGGCTAACTCTAAGCATTAGTTTATCACTCACCAGTCAGCTCTTGTGTGATCCTCACTTCCACATTTCAGTTACTGAGAGATAGAAGTATTCTCTGGCAATCCTTATCTCTTCCATTCATTTTTGGGTAAAGATTCCACATTTTGCATTGGATTAATCTGTCACTCTTCTCACAAATATTTAAATGTGCATTTTATTAAGTTTTCCTGAACTTTTATTTCATTTCCAATGTTATTAGAGATGCTCTAGGAACAGTGAAATATGAGTTTCATTAGAGGAAATATTATTTTAGTCATCTTTCAATGAAAATGTATGTGGACTCTAAAAGTCAACATTAGCTTATAGAGATTGACAGATTTTCACACTCCTTCATCTCAGGAAAGTTAAGATTAACTGATGCAACTTTTTTATAGCTTAGTACATGCTAAAGTTTTTTAATTTATCTGTGAATCACAGGCAAATCTAAAAACAAAAGACCATCTTTATTCTGGCAATCTCCAAGAGCATCATGATACCAGACAAAAATAATACCAGTTTAGACTATTAGGTATTTTAACAGCTCTTTAGACAAATATTAATCCTCTATTGGTGCTGATGATTTTGCTATTAGTTATTAAGTCCTTGGGTCATTTCTTTTTAAAAAAATGTTTTTACATTTTTTCATGTTTAATTACAGTTGACATACAATATTATATTAATTTCAGGTGTAACATAGTAATTAGACATTTATATAGCTTATGAAGTGATCATCCTATTAAGTCTGATAAGGGGTCATTTCTAAGTTGTGTCTTTTCAAAGACTTGAGTTATGAAGGGAAGAGAGCAAATTAAGAATCTAACTTTTTAGTAAGCAAACGTGTGGTCAGTATTATACCCTGGTAATTTAGGACCTAGACCAGCCGTGGGCAAACTACGGCCTGTGGGCCGGATCCGGCCTGTTTGAAATGAATAAAACTAAAAAAAAAAAGACCGTACCCTTTTATGTAATGATGTTTACTTTGAATTTATATTAGTTCACACAAACACTCCATCCATGCTTTTGTTCCGGCCCTCCGGTCCAGTTTAAGAACCCATTGTGGCCCTCGAGTCAAAAAGTTTGCCCACCCCTGACCTAGACTAATCATGCTCTTTGAGACTATGACAAAAGAAAATGGAGTTAGAAAGGCAACACTGAGAATACTGCATTCACAATCACCCTACATGTAAATAATGCCAAAAATTAGCTTTGTCTTTGTCACATTTTCACCCTCATGTGTTGTAAAAATACTTTCCTATAACCAATATAACTTTCTTTATAGTTTTCCAAGTTCAATACAAAGAGTCTGCTGGGTAAGAAGGCCTGGAAATCTGGAAAATGCAAATGACAGAGGAGCAAGTTACCAATATAATATCCTGGCAAATGGAGAATCAAGCATGAGCCCAATCTCTTTACTAAAGAGATAAAATTTTAAGGCAAGCACATTCGGCCTGGGCCTGCTTTCTCTGAGTTGGTGCAGTACATCGAAATCAGCCTTCTTAAAGCACAATCTGTGGCATGTGCATTGGCATGTTGCATCTTTATAAATACAGTATTAATTACAGAACACAGCACACACACACTTGACAGGCTCAAATTCACCTTGATGTGACCTAAGCAATTGCAGGCTTGCTTATGTTCCAGAAGAAATTCTTTCTATTATTAATCATTTTCAAAGATATTGATCTGTGTTCCATGGAGTAGTGAGTATCTGAGGATATTATTATTATACCTTAGATTCATTCTCATAAATTGTTGCCCCAGGAGAATAAACAGAGAAGAAAAAGAAAAATTGAAGGTGGAAATAAAAAGAACAGCAAAGAACCCAGAATTAAGATAGACTGCAGAGATTTTGATTAAACATAAGGCAGTGATGGGCATTGTGGGAAAGTGACCATATAACCACAATGTAACCACAATGTAGAAAAATAACATTCAGGAGACACATTATGAATGGAGTCCTACACACTGATAGGCAAAAGACTATCTTCACCAAGAGAACCTCTAACCTTACCAATCAAAAATAATATTAACTTATGGCATTTGAGTTGCCTAAAATTGAGGGCATTGAGCAAAAAGGATCAAAACCCTACTGCTTTTAAAAAATATTTCAATAGACCTGGCTGGTGTGGCTCAGTTGGTGAGTGTCAGCCTGTGCACCAAAGAGTCACCCGTTCGATTCCTGGTAAGGGCACAAGCCCAAGTTGTGGTTTCAGTCCCCAGTTGCTAGCGTTCATTCATTTTAATGAACTGCAAGTTAATCAACAATGTGGGAATTCATATTTTTCAAACAGTAGTCTGCTTCACCAGTATTTGGGACGGGGTTAATTCTCCAGGTAACAAGTTTTGATTCTGTGGAACAGAGTCCTATCCTGTACTTCAGTCAGTTTCCCTGGGAAACACGTGCACTGAGCTCAGCTGTAGAAACCTTGTTGGGAGGTGTGCCTGTGGAAGGGAAGGGAAGGAAAGGGAGTGCAACCTGATTGGCTAGAGGGGAGGTTGACCTCTGATGCAGTCTCTGCCAAACCAATAGGGGCCTCTGAAGCTAAGACGAGCCTTCAGAGTTGACCTGAATGAGAGCAGGTGGGCCAGGACTCATCTCAGTCAGTTATTGGATGCAGGCTGTCCTTGAATGGAGGACATAACGTAAGCAAGTAACTCTTCTCAGCTGAGGAAATCCTGTTGGAGATTGCCACCTGAGGGCTGTTGCTGGGAACACTCTTAGCAGACAGGATGGGGGTAGGGAGTTAACACCTTCATTCATGAGGGGGATGCTGGGAAACAGGTCAAATCATCTACCAAATCTGGAATATGAAATGTTATCCTATATAATAAAAGCCTAATATGCAAATCGACCAAACGGCAGAACCACCAGTCACTATGATGCGCACTGACCACTAGGGGGCAGACGCTCAATGCAGGAGCTGCCCCTTGGTGGTCAGTGCACTCCCACAGGGGGAGCGCTGCTCAGCCAGAAGCAAGGCTCACAGCTGGCGAGGGCAGCCGTGGTGGCAGGAGCCTCTCCTGCCTCTACTACAGGTGGGCAGTAACGAGCCAGGGGTCCTGGACTGCGAGAGCCCCGGACTGCAAGAGGGATGTCTGCCTTCCAGCTTAGGCGCACAGTCAGACATTCCCTGAGGGGTCCTGGACTTCGAGAGGGCACAGGCTGGGCTGAGGAACCGCCCCCCTCCCAGTGCACGAATATCATGCACTGGTCCTCTAGTTAAGAAATAATTTTATTTGAGAGCAAATGTATTGCATAAGTTCTCTATAGGAATATCTATCTTATTGAAAGATCTCAAATAACATTTAATGTTGCTTTAGTTTGAAATGCTGTTAGGAGAGAATAGCAATTAGTATGAAATTGACTGTAAGGAACAAAATGTCCAACTCAAAGGGACTCAAATATTAAGGCAATGTATTGAATTATATAACTGAAAATATAAAGTGTGGGATTCAGGACTAACTTAACCTAATAGTCCAACTCCATTGCCCTATGCTTCCCTTGTCTGTATTCTTCCGGGTGGAGTAGTTGTTTTTGTTTTTTTACTCTCTGTAGCAGTCTTGGTTTCACATTTACCCATAAAATCATCACTGGGAAGACTGTCTCTTACTGAAGCTTATGGTTCATAGTGAAGAGTTTAGGTTGCATTTTATGCTAAACACAATGGGAGCAGTCAGAGAGTGTTTCCTTCAAACTAAATTTTATTTAAGTGCATATATTAGCTTTGTAACTAGAGTAAATTCAGTACTTAGGAGACATACAGATTTCAAGTTTTGTATGTCTACAAATGCAAGACATAATGCTGTGCATATTATCAAAAACTTGTTAAACATCAGCAATGAAATATTATCCCTATGCTATTTAGAAATAGAATAAAAGCAAACATTTACTCATGAAATTCATTCTTAAATAAACTACATTCATAAAACACTGTCTTGTAGATTATAATTCTGGTTACACTACCATTTGAGCAGTGTACAATCACCTAGCTACAGCAGCAAAACAAAATGAGAAAATTAATACTTTAAATAACAGACAAAAATTCATCCATCTGCTAAGTAGCAACAACAAAAATACTCTTTAAACTGCCTCAAAGTCAAATAAAATGGAAACAATTCACTAACAAGATTTACATTTACATTTATATAATGTAAATTTATTTAAAAAGCTACTCCGAGAATTATAATAAACTTCCTATGAAGTTTTCATTTCAACTATAGTATAATCACTTCAATAATAGCAAACAAAATTTAAAACAGAAAAAGTTCTAAATTATTTAGAAGACAAAAAACATTTTTATATGTATCTGGATTGTATTAATGCATTTGTAAATGTTAAAAATGATTTAAATACACAAAACCCAAGTACAATTACATAGAAATAATTAAATCACATGCTTCACAATAAAATTATCTAGTTATAAAAGCTATCCTACAAATTATAATTCTATCAATCTTTTATTTGAGCAAATGGCTTTACTAATAGCAATAAAGTGAAAGTAGGAAAAAAACAACTTTGGAAACTGACTCATTAGGAGGGATAACATGGGGAGTGACTCATGTCTGTTTGCAGACTATGTAGTAGACAGAAGTCTGAATCCAGTGCTTGGTGTAACATGACTTCTTACTGCCAGGGAGGACACGGTAGGCTAGGGAAGTCTGTTGGTAGAGAGGATTCTCGGAAAGATTTGCCCTTGTTTTCCAGAATAAGGGAAGAGTGGGGATCCTCTTGTCAGGGACTCCTCTGTGACATTTGACCTCTGACTGGAGAATTATGTTAACACAGAACCAATTCCGGTGAAATAACTAAATTAAAAGGAGATCCAAACAGTCTTTCTGTGTAAGGAGCATCAGGACAAGCTCTGTCTTGTGAGGCCTCCAGAAAGAACACAGAATGGGGTTGCAGCAGATAGAGGGGCCCTTCTTCTGGGGTCCTGGGCTCATGGGGTGGCATCTGGTTCATACTGGATTCTACACCCTGGTTGGCCAAGCCATCACAGCCTGGTTCCTCTCCTTCCTCAGGAATCAGCTTATTCAGGGGGTTTCTGGTGGTCTCTTCAGGCCTTTCTGCCAAATGTTACACTGGGAACTCTGGGCCATAAGTGGGACAGATGAATACATGTTGAAATGTTCACATTTGAATTTTTCTTCAATTAAGATGTGTCTTAAGTTTGCTTTTTTTATTATTGAATTATCAAGGTTTCTCTTAACATCAGCAATCTCAACTGTTCTTGTGAGCATCTCTCTCACAGGAAACAAGCTGGCATTGACAATAGACAGTGATTATTTTCAATTTTTCTAGGAAATTATGACTTGCATTTTATAGGTGTCCAAGTCTTCACAAGTTTGGCTGATTTATTCAGTTTCGTTGAAAATGTTCTCCTCTTTTCATGGTAAATTTCCTCCAAATTGAATTTCGGGTGAAAATTCATTTCTTTTTCTCAATGCAGTTCAGAGAGAACTGACTGCTTTTCTAAAACTTTTGCTTCTCTCTTTTTTTTGTTTTTTTTGACTGCAGCAAAGTTTTCTCACTTTGCAGAATTTAATATGACCTCAAAGTGTATTGATTATGCTATCTGTCAGTTAATTTAGTGTACATTTGGTTTCATTTTTAAAGAGTTTTTAAGCAAATGTATTTGTTTTCTGTTGCTGCTATAAAACTGCCACACATTTAGTGGCTTAAAACAACACAAATTTATTATCTCCCAGTTCTAGAAATCAGCTGTCCAAAATCAGTTTAGGCTAAAATTAACATACCTACAAGCAGGACTATGTTCTTTCTGGAGGCCCTACATGAGAATTAATTTCTTTTCCCCAGCTTTTAGAGGCTGCCCACATTCCTTGACTTGTAGCCTCCTCGTTAACCTCTGCTTTGATTGTCACATTTTCTTCTCTGATTCTGACCCTCCTGCCTTCCCTCTTGTGATTACATTGGTCCCACCCAGATGACCCAGGATAATATCCCTGTCTATAGTTCCTTAATTTCATCATCTTCCAAGTCCCCTTTGCCATGCAAGGTAACATATTCATAGATTCCAAGGGTTTGATATAGACATCTTTGGGGCGGTGGGGGGGGGGCATTATTCACCGTACTATACTATTTTACTCAGCCTCATTCATTGTTCTCTTCAAAACATTCTCTAGGTGTCCATGTTTTGATGCATTTGTTATATTGGATTCCATGTTTTTACCATTCATGATGTCTTCTCCAAGAACAGCAAATGTTCTGCAGCCTGGCTTTGTCTTTCAGAGCTTGTCGCATACAAGTTTCAGTTCACTCACTCTTCTTTCACACCCTTCTGCTTCTTGTAAATGCTGTTTTCTCCTTCTCCGAAGATCAGAATTTTCATCCAAAGCATGTTTTAGTGCTGTTTGAAGCTGTTCTTTATTCTTCTGTGTTTTGAAGACTGTTTTGGTTGCAGCTACTTAAAATTGGAAGTGATTTGATGCATCCTTTAAAGAATGAATGGTTCTTATTACATTTGCCATCAACACAACTTGTTCTAATGATTTAGGTTTCTCTTCTTTCAGTTATTTTCTAAAAGTTAAGTCCAGGTAAAGAGCTTCTCAGGTCTTTATAGATTCCTTCTGGTTTTTGTTTTTCTGATAATATCTCCTAAGGCCGGCTTCTATTAACATTGATTCAAGGCCACCAAATAATTTTGTATGAGTCTAAACATTTCTAAGATAATGCTGTTTTTCTATCAAAAAGGCAGAAACTCCAGCGTCCAGTTCTTTGTCTCTTATCGCATAAAGTAAGATTCTAAAGATTAAAACCTCTACATTCTACTGTAACTAAAAACACCATCAAATCTTAAAACAACCCATGAGGATCTGGGCCTCTTCTGAGGTCCCTTATCAGCATTGTCGGCCCCTGACTCATTGTCTTGAGGATCAGAGTGACTCAGAATATCACAGCTACTGTGGCCCCAGACGCCTTGGCTGAGCTCCATCTGGTTGTCAGGACCCTGCTGGGCACCATAGGCTGCAGAGAACCCTGCAGGCATTACTCACTGAACTATAACGGGAGCTTCATAACATTTGTAGGTCTCAGCTGTGTCCTTCACCTCTTCCCAGGCTTAGGCAACCACCTCAGTGTCTTTGCTATGTTCACCTTACTCACCATTACAGTCACCCTAAGGCAGGTGCATGGCTTTTGTCACTCGGTTCCCTTCACATCTCCTTCAAAGAGCACAATAGATGTTCTGACTGATTTCCACACAGACCTCGGGGAAACTCGGTGATCCTGTTCCTTGCCCTCTCTTTACTTAATCACACCCATACTCATTTCTATACAACTGAAGTTTTCCCAAAATGGTATATTGCTCACCACTGCCCCGAGTCTGTCTCTTCTCAAAGTTCAAAACAGAAAAGAGAACAAGAGAGCCTTTGCTTGTAGCTTTTTCTTGAGTTTATACTTCTTTTTTCTCTTTCTCTCCTACACTTCATCCAGGTGATGGGAGAGTAGATTAATCTCTCTCTCCCCCATGTGCCCTCATCCTGTCTTGCCACTTGCCCTTTCCTTTTCTCTGTATTTAACTTTACAGGCTCTCCCTTCTAGACCAGAGGCCATGCTGTCCTTCAACTTCCTCTGACCATATGCCTTCACTTACTTCATCTCTCCTACATAATATATACATGAACTAAACGTGAAGAGTCAACCATTCTAATCTTAGCATATGAAAGAGCTATAGGTTTAAGGGGTTAAGCTTTGAGACAGAGGGCTGGTCTATGACTCCTTTTTCCTAAGCACCTTTTGTCTGCTCCTTCCCTGAAGTGAGAAATTTTATTAAGGTTTAGCCTTAATGATAGAATAGCTTAAGGGAAATATAGTTTGTAGGGGAATTAAAAGCATGTAGGTTAAATAATTTGGAAATGTTATCTCTGTTGCAGTTTTGTTATTCCCACTGGGGAAAAAATTTTTAAAAAGAAGAAAAAACAATACTCTAGCTCAACGAAATACCAGAAATGTCTATGCATTTTATATATTTTGACTTTTTAAGAAGTAATTATATTACTTATTTACATATGCCTATGGTTCCTAGATTTTAAATGTGAAAGTATGAAATGAGTTTTGAATGTCCTAGAAATGTCAAAAAATAAACTAAGAAAAGTTTAGGCAAAGAAGTATCGATTTAACAAGGTAACATCTTGTGTTGTGAAATGTGTTACATAAAATACCTTATCCACTAAAATGACCAGCAAAGATATAGTAAGTACTGTTCATCGTAGGTGTATTTTTAAAGTATTGTAATTAATATAATGTGGCTAAGTAAACCTCTAAAAACTGTTCTTTAACTTTTGACTAAAAGGTATACAGTATACATAAAGGGAAACTGCATTCAGTAGTCACATTCTGATTATTACATTTGAAATAGTCACTTCTCCCTCAACACCTGCAACCAGGCCAGCCACTGAGAGGAATTTCACAATACTTTCCCATTCCAAATCAGCTTCTGCAGTGCCTTCGGAATGATCTTCCCAAATCATCATTCTGATCATGCCATCGTGCCTTTGCTTAGTGTGGCATGCCAAGTCTCTACAATCACTTCACACCCACTTATCTCATTTTCATCTTTTCCTTCTCTTGTCTGTTCATACTCTAATTGAAACACATTGATCTAGTTTTTATATCTGATAGTTGCAAGTTATTTAGTTGCTTACTTGAGCTTTATCCTATAAGGCAGAGATCACCAAGGTACATTTTAGATGTAAATAACTCAGCTTAGATTTATACTATGTCTTCCTATAATGGATTAGTTTAAGGGTAAAAGCTAATTCAAATGGGACCAATCAGAAGCTTTCTTCTAGAATTCTGAATTGAGATTATGAGAGCCTAATTTAGCTGGTGCTCCAGAATGGAGGGAGTGCAAACCTGAGAACTACAGAATAAGCAGCTAACGGTCTGTGGATTGCAAGGTTGAGAGGTGGTCTTCAGAATGACAAGATGATGAAGATGTACTAAAAGCATTAGAGACAAGGGATCATTAAAGCCATCAAAGTTTATCTAAACCCAGCCTTAGTGCCCTTTCCATATGCTATGTTTCTGCTCTGGAATTGGAGACACTCTTAAATTCTCAAAATAAATCCTTCTTGTTTTGAAGCTAGTTTTATTTTTTTTAATATATTTTATTGATTTTTTACAGAGAGGAAGGGAGAGGGATAGAGAGTTAGAAACATCGATGAGAGCGAAACATCGATCAGCTGCCCCCTGCACACTCCCTACTGGGGATGTGCCCGCAACCAACGTACATGCCCTTGACCGGAATCGAACCTGGGACTCTTCAGTCCACAGGCTGACGCTCTATCCACTGAGCCAAACCGGTTAGGACTGGAAGCTAGTTTTAGATGATTTTTATTGCTTAGAACCCTAAAAATCTTTACAAATACATATTCTGATGAGGAATTAGGGGAGAAGAAAACATTAACAATTTTGGAGGATACATAAATTTCACATCTCAAGATTACCCCATTAATATTTTCATAGAATTATACCATAATTTATTTTCAATATGCTTCAAATCATCTAACCCAACCTTTGCCACTATATTGATGTGTGTTGATGGTTTGCTGTTTTTCTAAGGTAACTTGTCCCTGGGAATTGTTTTCTCATTTCCCAGCATCCTTGGCATGCAGCTATTTTGCCAAATGAATAAGGACAGAAATAATGTACATCACTTTCAGGGTAGGACATATACAGCTAATGCAGGTTTCTATGTTCCATTTTTCCTACTTGCCTGGCTACATGCAGAGGACCCCAAAGAAATGGGGGCTGGCAGAGCCACAAATTGCATATGCCACATGGAAGACCACCTGCCAGACTAGAAGTACATGAATTTGCTGATACCCAACAGTCTACTCTAATCTAGCCTATATAATAAAAATCTAATATGCAAATTGTCCCCACAACTGGAGTTCCACTGGGAGTTCTATCACTCGCTATGATGAGCACTGACCACCAGGGGGCAGACGCTCCAACGGATAGGTAAGCTTGCTGCAGGCACTGGTGGCTGGACTGGAAAGTGAGGGGTGAGGTAAGAGCCCTCAGAAAGCTCCCTGGGTTTGGCCCGAGCCCAGGCTGAGGCCGGCAGGGGCAGGAGGCTGCTACACATGATCCAAGAGCAGTGGACTGCGCAGCCCTCTGCAGCCTGTGGCATTCTCAGTGTGCAATTTGTAATCTTCAGAGCTGCTTCTTTTTATTTGTTAAGTTTCACTAACTACTCCAGGAGAGTGGGTAGCACCATTATGGGGGGATGGCCAGGTGCACCTGCCTGAGGCCAAGGGGCGGCCTCGGGCTCCCTGGGACACAACAGAGATGGGGGCGGGGCTGAGTCCGAGAAACCGAGTCAAAAACTTGAAAAGAAGCTGGAGCAGGGAGGGGCGGAGTTGACAGCTGTGCAGGGCCCTAGAAAAGCTGCTGGGTGGGGGCAGCTGAGGAGCTCAGTGCCTCCCATGGGACAGGCTCCACAACCCTCTCTCCTCCTCCCCGTGACCCGCCACCCCGGCTCTGCTCAGAGACCCTGCCTGGGCTCCCACGCACAGCCCCTCCCCGCCTCCACCCCACACAGCCTTTGGGGAGCTCCATCCCTGGAGGAGAAAGAGGGAGACTGCAGACAGGAGGTCAAAGGAGGAGGGGGCAGAGCAGGGCCCACCAAGTTAGATGGAGGGGTCAGAGGGAGAGACCCCACAGGACTGGGGATAGAGATGGGCGAGGAACAAGGGCCATGCGGAAGCATTGCCCTTGGTTGAAATAGAAATCCTGACCCCGTTTTACAGACCCCAGCAGAGTGTGTGTGTGTGTGTGTGGGGGGGGACAAAGACAAAAGAGGGTGTGAGGGGACTGCATGGATGCAGAGCAGTGACTTTTGATTCATGCCTATTTATTTGTATTTTTGTTAATATATTTTTATTGATTTCAGAGAGGAAGGCAGAGGGAGAAAGAGAAACATCACTGATGAGAGAGAATTGATTTGTTGCCTCCCATATGCCCCCTACTGGGGATTGAGCCCACAACCCAGGAATGTGCCCTTGACTGGAATCGAACCCAAGACCCTTCAGTCCACAGGCCATTGCTCTATCCACTAAGCCAAACCATTCTAGGGTGACCCATGGTCTATTTAAAACGGCTGCAGTAGGCTGAGCAGGGATCTTACCACCATGGTGTTACCTGATAATGAGGGTGTCTCTCCTTATGTTGGGGTAATCAGAACTGCAGTGAAGTAAATACACACCCATGGAGCCTGCAAAGGGTTTCCACGCACACGATGCAATTTACTTCGTGTGGCAGCTGAAGAGGGTGAGCAGAGCCTTGGAAGGACATGAGGTCTCCAAGACCAGGGGCTGGAGGGAAAGTGCATGCCAAGCATTCCGTGCCATGAGTTACAATCCATATATATGAAAGCCTAGTATGCTAAGTGTCCAACTTAGTGGTCAACCAATTGGTCACTATGACGTGCACTGACCACCAGGGGGAAGATGCTCTGACCAGTAGGTTAGCTTGCTGCTGGGGCTGGACATGCCCTGGAGCCCTCCCGCAGTCCCTCCCATGGTCCATCCCCAGCCACCGACCCCGATTGGCCCCCACTGGCCAGTTGGAGGGACCCCCACCCATGCACAAATTTCATGCACCGGGCCTCTAGTAAAATATAAGATAAATAAATTGTGGGGATTCCTTTGTTATTATTAAACTTCCTGCACTGTGAGCTCCACAATGACTAGAATGTTGCAAGACCACAATAAACTTTTATTGATTAAGGGTATGAATCCATTGCACTAAAATCAAAATTATGTATTTGTCTTAAGTAAAGTACATCAATCCATAGTAGAAGGAACTACAGTTCTTTCTTTTGGCCTCCCAGTCATTGTAGGATAACCCTTATTTATGATTATTATGGAAAGATATGTGGGAACAAAGCAATCCTAGAAAAATGTAATTTGAGGGTAAAGAGTAAGTGGCAAAATACTGTACTTTACAACGTTGTTGTAACTGTGCTATTACAAATTAATGAGTCTTAGATAGTTGCACCATGAAAGTACATATTATTAAATTTTAACATGAGGTATGTCCTTTATCCATGGATTTAAAATGTAGCTTTCTGATTTAACTACAAAAAAAATGATAACAAAAATGTGTTAATTTTTTGTGAAAAGGAAATATAGGATTGAAGAATAGAGTCACTCACTGCTGGTTAACCTGTCTTATTCTTGGTAGTGTGACACCTAATTGGGATCTGAGGGAATTAACCATTCTGGTATTTGGAGTTAGGAAAGCTTTTAAAATGAGGGAGAAAAAAAAATAAACTTTAAAGATGGAGAAATGATGAAGGCAAACCTATATTTTAGATAACTTTTTCTGGATATGGCTTAATTTAGACCCCTCAAAATAAATCCTCTATTTTAAATTTAAAAAATACAAAACTCTTTTTAGATAGTGTTTTCTCATTTAAGAAACTTTTTACATATTATTTGACATTGGAACATTTTAAGCCATGTATCTTTTTATGTTAAACAGTACATGATGACAATATAAGAAATATGAATAAAAGGTATATAAAATATTCATTTGTTTATTTTCTCTTCAGTTTTTATTTTTATTTATTCTTAAAATCATCTTCTTAGGTATTTTTATGAATATTACAATGCAATTTTAAATACCTATTGTATAATTATTACCCTTTTTGACATTTTATTACGTTCTAGTTAATTAAGGCTAAAATTGTGAAAACATATCATTGTAATTTTTATTTTATTTAGGGTTTTGATTACAGATATTTTTCTCCCTGAGGGTAAATTGGAATAAGAAATCGTTTTAATCATTTAACTAAATCAAATCCAATGAAAGCAGAAAGAGAATTTATAGGCCTTACAGTTACTGGATAAGCCTATCTGTGGTCAGAAATAAAATTGGCAGCATAACATAGTCTAGGAGAGGGAAATGATATCTACCAAACAAAAGGTCAATATCTACCAAGTGCATTGATTAGATCTTGATCAAATGATTTAATAATTAAGTAATATTTATACTTTATTTGAAAATAGAACCAACCAAATCAAGAAAATAGTTGAGTAAATGAATTTTCAGTTGAATAATTAGTACAAGCTATAAATAGTTGTGGCAGAACTTTTTTTCATGTATTCTTCCTTTCCTGATCTTTGTCAAGTTTTGGGAACTGATGTCCATGTCATACATTATTGCTCCTCATCAAATTATAAATTCTTACATGCATCTTTCTTTTGGTTCAGAAAAAAAAATGAGATTGGACTGAACAGAAAAAAATGGATTCACATATTTTCCCTCTTTGCTCTACCTTTTCTGAGCAAGTAATGCTGATTTGGGTCTTTATATAGCAGCCATTAGTAAATTAAATAGTGAACATTGGCTCTGTCATGGGCTTCCTTTGTGACAGAAATCAAGAAATGTAATCGTTCTGATTCTCAGTTTTCCTGAGAATTTTAAATAGAGATAATTTTTCCATTTTGCATTTTATAAAAGCACTTAGAACATAACTATTTTTGACCCGTTATACTTGAAAGTTTGGAGTATACACACTTCCCATTTCTTTTCCCTCATGAAAATGTCTCAGGAGTCTAGAGAAAGAAGAAAATAAAGAGCATAGGACTCACAAATGCCCCTCACCTGGAATCACCTCTTCACCAGAAGGAGGGAAAATACACCCTGAAGCACAACATGCTGAAAAGCTCTTTTTAAAAGCTCTATTTAGAATGCCATCTGGTCCTAACATGCTTCATAAAACAAAGAGACCGTGATTGGGGCTTGGCACATCTACAACTCTCTTCCTGAGTGAAGGAATGTTTGCCGTAATATCTACTAATGGGTGAACAGTAAATGCAAAATGGTGAGCAGCAGGTGGGGCCCAATCCATTAGGCAAAACTGCCTCTATAGAAATGGGGACATGATGAATAGCATATCAAGAACTAAGCATGCTCATGGTCACCAGCATGCAGACAATATTCCAAGCACCTACTAATGAGATCTGCAATAATAGACTCAAGGAAAAGTAGCAGTACTGGAAGAGCAAACAGATTGCTGGGCTGCACTCCTTTAGGGAGAGCCAAAAATATAATGCTAAAAATTCTTGGAATAGTAAAAAAAAAAAATGTTTTGCTACCTGAGTTAACACAGAGATGATGCCAATATGCCCAAGTATACTTTTTTTGGAACTGAAATTATAACTTGGTTATTAATAATTTAAAAATAGGTAAAATTAATTATCCTAAGGAATCATTCTATAGGAGAATATATCCTCTATCTAACCATCCAGTATTGGCATTTGTCTCACTACTCAAAACTCTCCATATTATGACAGGATTGTCAGACTGCTTTTTTCTTTGTAGATACATTTCTCATCTCATTTTGTTAGTACTTGTCAGTACCTTTAAAAAAATAATATTTCACCCTTTAATGTCATAGAATTCTAGATTATTGGATCCCCTAAATCCTTACAGAAAATTTGTAAGTTTTTCAATCACTGTCAGCTCCAGGACTAACTATATATAGAAGCACTTGCACGTGTGCATACATACATGCATATGCACAGTATATCTCAAAACAACCTAAGTCTTACAGTCTGAGATTATTATGAACCTCCGGGGAAAGGTGGTTAGGTTTTAATTCATATGTAGTAGAATCATTCAATGCACAAAGGTTATACTTTTCCTTGATTCATTCTGCAATTACAAGCAACTGAAGGAATATAATGATAATTTGAATATTTGGTAGATACCCAGATGCAACATTCAGGGCAAGATGTAGGAAGAGGAAGGCTGTGGTAATAATAAATTATCTTCAAGTACACCAAAAAAAACAGAGAGTAAAAATTTGCAAGTAGAAAGGAAGATATAATGATAATTTGAATATTTGGTAGATACCTAGATGCAACGTTCAGGGCAAGATGTAGGAAGAGGAAGGCTGTGGTAACAACAAACTATCTTCAAGTACACCAAAAAAACAGAGAGTAAAAATTTGCAAGTAGAAAGGAAAGTAGTGTTTTATACTATTTTTTGACAATGTGAACAAAAGAATAAAAACAATGAGAGAGCTGAAATGTCAGGCAGCTGCCTCATTAGGCCTGGGTAAGGAATTTTCTCTAACAATGATGGCAAGTTATTTCTTCACTGAGTTGAAGAGAGCAAGGAGGAAAAATATGTTTAAGTTTACTATGACTGCAAAAAAATGTGATGGGTATTTGTAGGCCATTACATGGTATTGGAATTTTACTAAATGTTATTTGGCTCCACCCACTGATTTTTCTCCTCCTTATCATTTTTGTCAACTCTAATTGACAGACACTCACCTAAGGAACAAGGCAATTAGGTGACAGGTTTTGCTCTCAGCGGTTCTCAACCTGTGGGTCGTGACCATCAGAAAACGCATATAGCATATTAGATATTTACATTACGATTCATAACAGTAGCAAAATTACAGTTATGAAGTACCAATGAAAATAATTTTATGGTTGGAGGTCACCACAACATGAGGAA
>NW_005370016.1:3151822-3167999 GCF_000412655.1 Myotis brandtii
GCTCTATCCACTGAGCCAAACCGGTTAGGGCAAGGAACTGTATTAAAGGGTCGCAGCATTAGGAAGGTTGAGAACCACTGCTAGATTGAAATAAAGCAAACACTTTCTGAATGCCATATGGTCAGGAGAGGGCTGCACTGCAATGACAAGCTCCAAATCTAAGTGGCTCAACACCTCTACTGTTTATTTCTTGTTCACCCCAAGTTGGCTACAGTTATGAACAACTTCAGGGCAGCAGTCCCCATGTGGCATTGCAATGAATCAGGTTGCTTCTACCTTTTGGATTTATTATGTCAATAACTTGTCTCCTCTACAATTACCACAGCAGGGGAAGAGACTGGAAAATTGTTTATGATTCTTCACTGCCTCAGCCAAGAAGTGACAAACATCAGATCTGCACTCATTTTCCAGTCCGGAATGAGTCATAGGCTTTGTTCATCTGCTAGGGGACTGAGAAGAGCTTTCTTTTCTGTGCACAAAAGAGCAGGAGAACCAGATACTGGAGAACCTTCAAAATGGTTATCACACCATAGCTGCATCTTTAAGGCTGTGAGGTTTTGTTGTGAAATAACATTTATAATCTCAAAGAAAATATGAGCAAATAAAAATTAAAAGACTTGATTCTTTTAAAAAAATATGTTTTCATTGATTTCAGAGAGGAAGGGAAAGGGAGAGAGAGAGAGAAACATCAATGATGAAGAAAGAATCTTTGGCTGCAAGCCCGCAACCCACCAGGAATTGAATCATGACCTCTTGGTTTATAGGTCAACACTCAGTCATGGAACCATGCAGGCAGACAGCTTGGCCCTTTTTTTATAACTTGAAGAACCCAGGGAAACTGGGCAATTTGGTTAAATTTACAAATTATCGCCAGAAAATATAGGTTGGAAATGTGCTTGCCATATGCAACTAAAAAAATAACAAAAACATAGAAAAGTAACTCAACAATGTTGACTTCTTCAAATCTTATTTACCAAATCTCTAAAAACAACTTCTGGTCTCCTCTTATAAATTTTCTATCTGCTTTTGTAAATGTTACCTGAACAAGGGTAAGTTTTCTATGTAATTTTTAAAATGTTTTCTGTGCAGTTTATCTCTTATCTGTTTGCATTCCAAAATTAGCTAGGCAATATTATGAATTATTTTATTGTTTACTTTGGAATTTATGTAACTAATGATGTCTTTATTTACTTCTATATTAACTTAAAATATGCTTTTATAATATGGTTTGCAAATTTCTAATAACAGCAAGTTTGAAAATGCAAACCGTAAGTTAATTGCTATATTCTTAATCCTCCACATTTGTGGATATATAGTACAATAACGATCTTTGTGGAAATTGTTTAATTCTTGGACAGTTAATGTGCTAAAATAAAAGTAGACAGTCACATATTTAAGTTACTATTCCAAAGTTAAGCATTGTATCACTTATATTATTATGAATGAGCTGATTCTAATAAAGATTACATAATAGATAATTTTGAAAGTGTTATATAAATAATTTCATAGTCAAATTCATAAAAATTTGAAAGTAGTTAGATTATTAATGTGAAAATATATAGTTCATAAAAGAAAATGGAAGTGAACATTATAAACTTGAGTTTATGGACTCAAGCAAAGTCTTCTACCAAATTTGTATTATTTAATGGGACAACCTATCCTTGCACTCTTTCGTATCTTAGCCAATGGTCTTGGCTGTGTCTTAGCAAACATTATTCATTTTCTTCCCATCCAATTCATTCTCAACACTCTCCAATCATTTTATTGAAACTCTTCTGGCAATGGTCACGATTAACCTTCACATCTTCATATTCATTGGACAGTTTTCAGTCTTCATGAAAAATCCCTTGGATACTTTTCAGTCTTACAGTGATCTCATCCATATATTGTGCAGTATTGATCTTTTCTTACTTCTAGAAAATTACTCCTTTTTCTGCTTTGATATGACATTTTCCTGGTTCTTCTCCTAAACTCTTTGATCTTTTTATCTTGGTTTCCTTTGTGAAATTCTTTCTTCACTCTCCCATTAGATATTACTGATGCCCATGACCCTAATTGATGCTCACTGAGTTTTTGTTTGATTTTTAGTCTACTTTTATCTTCTGTATGATCTTATTTACTGTCACATTTTTAATCAAGACCATATGTAGTGACATCCATATCTATATACCTAACAATCTGATATCTGAGTTTCATATTTTTGTATAAAACTGACTGATGTACATATATTTCTGGATGTTCTCCAGATACTTCCTGTTCAACAAGTTCACCGAATCTTAACCACCTGAATTACTAGTATATATCCTGAATCTCATATCACTTGTTGGCAATACCATGCACATTATTTTGCAAGATATACAACACTTCCTGGATACCTGTTTCTTACTGTTTACATTAATAAATTTCTAAGGCTTTATAATTTTACTTCCAAAACATCTCTCCAATACAATATGTTTCTCTATCTAAAGTAAGAAAGTCCTCGCCCTAACCGGTTTGGCTCAGTGGCTAGAGCATCGGCCTTCGAACTCAAGAGTCCCAGGGTCGATTCCGGTCAAGGGCATGTACCTTGGTTGCGGGCACATCCCCAGTAGGGAGTGTGCAGGAGGCAGCTGATTGATGTTTCTCTCTCATTGATGTTTCTAACTCTCTATCCCTCTCCCTTCCTCTCTGTAAAAAATCAATAAAATATATTTTAAAAAATAAAGTAAGAAACTCTTAATTCTGGTCTTCAATGTTATCTTGCCTAGATTAATTTCTCCAATACCTCCTCAACTCCAGAATTTTTCCTCTCAAATATGTTCTCTGATTATTCTATTACTTTTGCCTAGAGTATTCTTTTCCTGATTCTTTCTCAGTTCTTTTGATTGATTAGTACCGCTTCCATTTCAGAAAGGTGTCATTCTCTTTCAGGGAAACTTTCTGATAGTCTTTGTATACTCACAGAAAATACCAGGCATGTCACCTCTGTTTCTTTATGTTTTCCTCCCTCTCTCATGATGCTTACTTTCTTGTATTTAACATTTTCTTTGCAAAACTGTCTCTTTCAGTGGGTTGCTAGCTCCTTGAGGGCAGAAATCCTTAGAGTACTAATGCTTAGAACAATGTCATTCCAAGTCAAGGAATTTAGAAAGCACTACTCCAACTGCACTACCCTGTGGTTGCCAGCTCACCTATTTCAGTTTCACCTCCCTGTCTCCTTACAAATAAGTCTTTTCTCTCCCATTCTTTTTTCTGTGTTGTTCTATTAACAATGTTTTATTTGTGTTTAAAGGTGGGGAAATACACTGTAACTCCAGAGAAGCCAGACGTTTATCTGGTGGTAGCTATGCCTCTGATTCAATCAACTTCAATTAGCCCATAGGTAAAAGTGATGCTGGTAGGTGAGAATTGCTGCAGAGTAAGAATGAGGAAGATCAGACTGGGTAGGGAATAGTAGGATGGGGTAGTGATAGAATAAGAATTAAGTGTGTTATTCATGCGAGAGAATGGGGCTAAGTCCAAGACCACAGTCTTTAATTTTATAATGTATTTCCCCACATATACAAATTATTTTTTAGTAAATAAATTTCAGAGAGTAAGGAAGGGAGAAACATTAATGATGAGAGAGAATCATTGATTGGCTGCCTCCTGCATACCCCACACTAGAGATTGAGCCTGCAACCCAGGCATGTGCACCGACCGGGAATCGAATCCTGACCTCCTGGTTCATAGGTCAATGCTCAACCACTGAGCCACACCAGCCGGCACATGCAAATTATTTTGGTGATAAATTTTTTTTTCTAAGTACAAAAATTACCTTCCTTCTAAAACTGAAGAATCTTTGAAAACCCTGCCTTCATGTCAACCACAGTTTCTATTGTCTATTTTCTGGATCTTTTCATAGCCATTAGCAACTGCCAGTTTTCATGTGTCTGTACTAAGATCTCAAAATACATGGGATATAGTAACAGAAAAAGCATATTTTATTTCTTTTTTAAAAATATATTTCTTTACTAATTTCAGAGAGGAAGGGAGAAGGAGAGAGAGATAGAAATATCAATGATGAGAATCATTGATTGGCTGCATCCTGCACATTCCCCACTGGGGATAAAGCCCGCAACCCAGGCATGTGCCGGTGGCCGGAGTCAAACCTGGGACCCTTCAGTCCACAGGCTGATGCTTTATCCACTGAGCCAAGCCAGCTAGGGCTACTTCTTTCTGGTATTTTTCACTCCTCTTGATGCTTTGTCTAGGTCCCTGTCTATTTTCAGCCAAATAACTGCTGATAGAACCTACTTTCTTTTCATGTAGTAATTAAAGAGTTCCGTTTTCTTTGTAGGCCTCTTATTTAGTGATTTGCATGTCAATGGTAATTCTGTCTGAAAGGTTCAGAGTGGGCCAAGGTCGTGCACTTATGACATGAGGCCATAACCTATCAAAAGTGATTTTATTCCAGGCACCTGGGTGCAGGTGGGCTGAGACCCAGAAAGGCATCAGCGAAGAGAGCAGGGAGAGATAGGTTTGTATTAATCCTTGCTGGCTGAAAGCCCCTCTGCTGACATAGGGGTCTGGTCTATCCTCGGTTCCTCCCATGCCAGGTATATCTCTGGTTATCTGAGCTATGCTGTGCACAAGGCTTCAAGCTTTCTGCAAAATATCTGCTAAGCACAATAAGTTTTTCTCTGCCCCATTTTATTCTCTTTAACCTTTTCACTGTCCACACAGCTTCAGAGCATTCAATACTAAAACTAGGCTACTGTGTTTGTTCTTTAACAAATAAACTACAGTCAACTACATACCTACATATTTATTATAACTAACAATTCTTAAAGATAGGACAATATATTCTTTAAGATGATGTGATTCTATTTACAACATATTAATAAATATATTGAGGTAATTAGTATTTTCCCTGTAAGTATGAGAATTTACACCTATCACAAGGATCAAAACTGATGCAAAGTATTCAACAATATATTTCATGGGACTTTGGCCAAAAAGAGAAAGGAAAATATTTTCTTAAAAAAATATTTTACTTGAGAGTAATAGAAAATATTTATAATATGACATCTTTCTCATGGAAATCTGAGAATAATGTTTAGAAATGTGCCACACAAATTTCTTCTAGCTATTATGCTCAGATAATATTAGCACCACCCAGACACCATGATCCTGCATGTTAGGTTTATTTTACAAAGGAGACTAACAGATGGAGCTGCCATGTTGTTCTAACAGAGATTTTCTGAGTTTCACAAGAGGGAGCCAGAAAATGTAGTGGTAAAGACGCCTTTGTATATACCCACGCAGTAGTTGTTAAATGTCAAAGAGGGGAAAAAAGCAATGCAAAAATGTTAACTGCTTCAAGCTCCATTTAACAAGCCACTAGCATCATTCCATTGCTCTCCTCTTTGACTTTTATTCTACCTGTTTACAAATACACCTGCATAGACCAGAGACTGAACAAAATTTCCAAAATATCTCTTTGCCCACTCTCTCCCATATTTTGTTGCTTTTTGCCCCCTCCAACATTGGTTAGTTAATGCTCTAAAGAAGAACAGTCTATTATCTTTTACTTTCAACTTGATATGTGATTGTTTAATGGTTTTTATTTTATTTTAATTTTTTTCTTGAAATTATTTGTATGAATTTCATAGGTACAAATTTGAAAATATATAACTTAAGTTAATTATTACATTTTTACACTTTGTGACCCTAAAATACAATAAACAAACTTTGTTACTTAATCATGCCATACTTGGGAATTCATATACATAAAGAAAATTATAGAGCTAAGTATTGCTAAGTAACTATTCCAAGTAGGACAGTTTATCATTTAAATCACTACTATGATATATATGAAAATATACATTGATACCTTTAAAACATTAAAATGAAAATTACCCTTAATATTAAAATGGCTAATTGGAATGCTAAATAAACATAACTAACATTATCAATAAATATATAGTTCCATTTTAATATAGTATTTTTTGCAATATAACTAATCCAATAAGTTATCTTGTAACAAAGTTCACAAAATCTTTAATAAAATGAAATGTTCAAGATAAAAACAAGACAGATAAAAAATAAGATAAAATTAGATAAAAATAAGAGTAAATATTGTTAATCTGCTGTATGACTTAAGATAAGGAATGACCACAAGGAGCAATTTAAATCATAGCAGTGCTTGAATAACAGAAGTTTCTCTCTGTCTTAATAAGTAACGTCCTAAAATGAGCATTTTAGGGCTGGTAAGTCAGCTCTGCTCCCGCCAAGATTCAGTCTCCTTCCCCATTTCCAAGGTGAGACGTTTATTCTTACGACCCAAGATAGTCATTTCTGGATTCTTTGAAGCAAGCTAGAATAAGGGAAGAAAAATTGTCATGGTTATGTCCAGCCTCCTTTTTAAGAAGATTCCTAAAACTATCACATGAAACTTCTCTTTGGATCCCATTAGTTGGAAATTGGTTACTTGGCCAGATCTAGAGGCAAGGACAGACTGAGAACTATTGTCCTTACACTGGGTGTCGTTATAAGTTCAGATATAAGCCAGAGTTTCTTCTATGAGGGAAAAAAGAAACAACAAACATTGGGCATAATTTTTAATTTTATACTAATAAAATCTGCCCTCAATCAAATTTTCATATTTTATATCTCAGAAACTATTAAGTGAATAAAACTTTTATCAAAATTACAATTAAGGATTTTTTTCACTAAGTTAAAAATTTTTTGATGTGCACAATTATATACTAATAGAGGCCTGATGCACAAAATTCATGCAAGGGGCTTGGCCCTCACAGCCCCGGCTTCATCCAGAAGGTCGTCCAGAAGGTCATCCAGACGGTTTTGCTGTTCAGACTAATTAGTGTATTAGCTCTTTATTATATAGGATGGTGCAAATACCTATTGCTTATTATTTATTATGTAAATTTATTGCCTGATGTTATGGAGAAAACTAATGAATAATTAAATTGTATGGTATTTAATGATGCTATCATCATTACATCTTGGGAAAGGCACCCTTGGGCAACATGAGAATACACCAGGTTGTGCCCTACTTTTGTGAAGTTAAATAAAGGTGCTTCAAAAGGATAATTCTGTATGTTTCATAAGGTTTTGTGGAGTGGGATTAAAGAGAGACTGCCTCATAGTCATTGGGAGATAACTCAGCTTCATTTACTGTGCATTCCGTACAATATAAGTTACACTGTGTTCATGTTTGTGCTTTCTGTGACAGTTTGCTCAAGTGAAAAATAAGGATTTTCATCAACTTCACAATAATAGCACCGCTCATTTTTTTATGATTAAATTTGTTGTACCCTGATAGCCACCATTTGGGAACTATTCATATTCATTTTACAGAGAGAAACCTGAGACTCAGATTTGTTAAAACGTCTGAGTAACATATTGTAAGACTGATGGACTCCCAAATGTTTTGTCAGATTGTTACTTTCAGAAGACATGAGGCTCTCACACATTTCTCTTGGCCTCATCTACACTGGAGCCAAAGTAAATTTTAACTCCCAGGGGTATTTTAAAATACTCCTTATCTTAGTGCTTGTGTACCGAGGAGTGCACTTTTTGAAATATATTGTGTTTTCTTATTTACTTTTTAAACAGCTTTGTTGAGGTACAATATATATGTAAAGAACTACACCATTTGATGACTGACAGCTGTGATATGTTACAACAGTCAAGAAAATAGACAAGTCCAAAACCTCCCAAAGTTTTTTTTTATTCCTCCCCCCTTTTTGTCATAAAGATATTTAACCTAAGATCTCTGCTCTTAAATTTTGAAGTGCATAATACTATATTGTTAGCTATAAGTACTTTGTTGTACAGCAGATCTCTAGAATTTATTTATCTATCATAAATAACATTATACTCATTGAACAACTCCCCATTTCCTCCCTACCTGGTCCCTGACAACCACTATTATATTTTCTGCCTCTGTGAGTTTGACTATTTTAGATACCTCACATAAATAAAACCATGCAGTATTTGTCCTTTTGTGGCTGACTTATTTCACTTAGCTTAATGTCTTCCTGATTCATCCATGTTGTCACATAGGAAAGAACTGCTTTCTTTTTAAAGACAATAACATTCTATTATTTGTATGTCACATTTTCTTTATACAATCATCTGTCAATGGGCACTGGGTTGTTTCTATATTTTTATGTGACAACAAATTGAATAACCTAGAAGAAATTGACAAATTATTAGGGATGCATAACCTACTAAGACTGAATCATGATGAAATAAAAAAATCTAAACAGACCAATTACTAATAAGAATATTAAATCAGTTATCAAAAACTTCCCAACAAATAAAAACCCAAGACCAGATGGCTTCATTAGTGAATTCTACAAAAACATTTAAAGAATTAATGCCAATCCTTCTCAAATTCTTCCAAAAAATTAAAGAGGAAGGAACACTTCCAACTCATTTTATGAGGTCAGCATTACACTGAAATCAAAGCCAGACAAAGATAATATAAGAAAAGAAAATTACAGAGCAATATTCTTAATGAGCATAGATGTAAAACTCTTCAACAAAATACTAGCAAACTGAATTCAACAGCATATTTAAAGAATCAGCCCTGACTGGTTTGGCTCAGTGGATAGAGTGTCGGCCTGTGAACTGAAGGGTCCCAGGTTCAATTCTGGTCAAGAGCACATGTCTAGGTTGTGGGCTCGATCCCCATTAGGAGGCGTGCAAGAGGCAGCCGATCAATGATTCTCTCTCATCATTATGTATGTTTCTACTCTCTTTCTCTTTCTCTCTGAAATCAATAAAAATATATATATATTTTTAAAGAATCCCACACCATGAAAGAGGACAATTTATCTCTTAGATGTGAAGATGGCTCAACATACACAAGTCAATAATTTCTGATATATCAAATTAAAAGAATGAAATATAAAATAACATGATCATCTTATATGCAGAAAAATCATTTGACAAAATTCAATATGCTTTCATGATAAAAAATGCTCAACAAACTAGGTACAGACGGCAAGTATTTCAACAATAAAGGCCACATACTACAAGCCCAAATCTTGATAAACCAAGGTTGCAGGTTCAATCCCAGGTCATTAACATACAAGAAGCAACCAATGAATGCATAAAAAAGTGGAGCAACAAATTTATATTTCTCTCTCTCAAATCAATAAATAAAAATAAACTGTTCTTCTTACTTATTTTATTTATATATATGTATGTACTAGTATATATACACATATATGTATTTTTAAATATATTTTATTAATTCCAGAGAGTAAGGGAGAGGGAGAGAGAGATAGAAACATCAATGATGAGAGAAAATCATTAATTTTCTGACCAGGAATCAAACCGTGACTTCCTGGCTCATAGGTAGATGCTCAACCACTGAGCCACGCCGGCCGAACTATATATTCTTAAGATTAGTTACTACTACTGAGTCTGTATTATAGAAATACTGTAAGACTTCTCATTTCTTTCTGTCTCTGGGTTTAATGATCTCATGTCAGCTCAAGGGGGCAGCACAGTTTTTATACAATAGAGATAGGCAATCAATGTAAGTCAACACACTTTCCACTAGAAAAAAAGCAGGTTGTTAACTACCAGCACACCCCTGTCCAGAATCATCTCAGAATTGCCTCAGAGAAGAGTAAGACTGTTAAATCAGAAATGCAAAGAGAAAGGAGGATTATCATGATAGTTTTTTGAATCTTTGGGGAGACCATAGTCTTAATAGCCAGATGTTGTTGAGAGAGAAGTGCATTTTCTAAATCCTATACAGTCATATCAGCATGTAAACTCCAGGGCTTGTGACGTTGAAGGTCCACCAGAAAGCACTGGTAGTGAGAACTCAGAATACAATATAAAGGAACCCAGGCAACTAGGGAGGAATGGAGGAGGCTCCTGTGTTGGTGGAGAGATGTTTGAGGAAGTCAGATCCAGTGTCTTTGTTCTCTACCTCTACAAATCAAGGTTGGCTTCCAATACGTTGAGGGGGACACTGGGGTGTGCCTCCTATCAAAACATAAAATAGGTATGAAGGAATTCAAAGCACAGGGTATAGCAGTCTACTGTCCCAATAGACAAGACACACAGTTAGTCTCTGTGTCCATCAGCCCATCATGACACAGGAGTGATAGTTTGAAGAGGTGTCTAAATCTGCACTGTCCAACATGATAGTCAATATCCATGTGTGGCTACTTGACACTTAAAATGAGGTTAGGTTAATCTGGGCTATAAATGTAAAATGTGTACTATCATTTTGAATACTTAGCAAGAAAAAGTAAAGTACCTCATCATTAATAATATTTTATGTTAATCAATATTGGTATGGCAATGTTTTGGACAAACTGAAAGAAAGAAAATTATTTAAATTAACTTTATTTGTTTCTTTTTAGTTTTTCTTCATATGCCTACTAAAAAATTCAAAATACCATAAGTAGCCCACATTTGTAGCTTGCATTGTTGACACTATTACAGATGCATTATATTTTAATGATGGGTGCTAACCTAGATAGATGACTCTGACTGCGTATTGCTCTTACATTGCTCCATGGGGGTCCAGAAATTCCTTAGTGCCTGGTGCAGTATTATGTAAAATTAACAAACACATGAGCTGATCTCTATCTAGAAAAGATTGTATGGGAACACAATGCAATACTATGCTGCTGTAAAAAAGAAGGAATTCTTGTCATTTGCAACAGCATGGATGGAACTGGAGAGCATTATGCTAAGCGAAATAAGCCAGTCAGAGAAAGATAAATACCACATGATCTCACTCATTTGTGGAATATAATGAACAACATAAACTGATGAACAAAAAAGGATCCAGAGACAGAGAAACATTAATCAGACTGTCAAACCTCAGAGGGAAGGTAGGGGAGGGTGGGGGTAAGGCAGAGAGATCAACCAAAGGACTTGTATGCATGCATATAAGCCTAACCAATGGTCACAGACACCAGGGGGCTGAGGACATGAGTGGGGAAGCGATGGGGGGATAAGGACACATATGTCATACCTTAATTAATAAAGAGAGCAAAAAAATTAAAAAAGATTGTATGGGAGATTGGCAAGGGCAGAGGTCTCCAGACTGAAGGCAATGGCTGGGTCCAGGGCAGTGAATGCACCCTCACTATCCAAAAGCCACAATAAAACTCTCATATTACCACACAATTCAGCAAATGCAGAGGCTGATATGCAGATGTAAGCAGGCAGAGTCCACTAGAGGCCAGCATGAGAAATAATCTCAATTTTATTTTAACTTATAGCTGTTAGCAGGTGCATTTTATTTAATTGCATTAATTTCTCTGATTTCTACATTGTTTTAAATATCAGAATAGTAACTTCAGATTTTTAGCAAAAGTTTTTTTTGTTGTTTTTTTAAAATATATTTTATTAATTTTTTATAGAGAGGAAGGGAGAGGGATAGAGAGTTAGAAACATCAATGAGAGAGAAACATTGATCAGCTGCCTCCTGCACACCCCCTACTGGGGATGTGCCTGCAACCAAGGTACATGCCCTTGACCGGAACCGAACCTGGGACCCTTCAGTCCACAGGCCGACGCTCTATCCACTGAGCCACGCCGGCCGGGCAGCAAAAGTTCTTTTTAAAGTGACATTTCATTGTATTGGCACCTGCAGTCATAATATCTTTCAAGATCAAATATTACATTGTTAACTTATTTATATTGATAAATTTGGTCAATTCCATGATCACATTTACATTTGAACATGTTTTAATATTTTTATTTTTTCAGTATACCAAAAATATTCTTAAAAAACATTGGAATAATTTTGTGATAATAAATTAATAAAATAGTATAATATTTGCAGCCAAATTTCAAGAATTGATTTGTATTTTTTCAAGCAAAATGATTTTAAATATAATAATGCATGCAATAAAAATTAATATTTCAAAAAAATTTAAATATAGTAATATTACCAAAACTGTACTAACATAGTATAATATCATAAAAGTTGTAGGAAATATTAGAAATCTGAAACTAACAGGATTACTTCTACTATATTCTAAAATATTTTTTTTTCTCTGGCTCTATTTTGGTTCATCAGTTTATGTTGTTCATTATATTCCACAAACGAATGAGATCATGTGATATTTATCTTTCTCTGACTGGCTTATTTTGCTTAGCATAATGCTCTCTAGTTCCATCCATGCTGTTGCAAATGATAAGAGTTCCTTCTTTTTTACAGCAGCGTAGTATTCCCTTGTGTAGATGTACCACAGCTTTTTAATCCACTTATCTGCTGATGGGCACTTAGGCTGTTTCCATACCTTAGCTATTATAAATTGTGCTGCTATGAACATAGGGGTGCATATATCCTTTCTGATTGGTGTTTCTGATTTCTTGGGATATATTACTAGAAGTGGGATCACTGGGTCAAACAGGAGCTCCATTTTTAATTTTTTGAGAAAACTCCATACTGTTTTCCATAGTGGCTGCACTAGTCTGTATTACCACCAGCAGTGCGAGAGGTTCCTTTTTCTCCACATCCTCTTCAGCACTTGTCATTTGTTGATTTGTTTATGATAATCATTCTGACAGATGTGAGATGATACCTCATTGTTGTTTTGATTTGCATCTCTCAGATGATTAGTGACTCTGAGCATGTTTTCGTATGTTTCTTGGCTTTTTGTAAGTCCTCTTTCAAAAAGTGTCTATTGAGGTCCTTTCCCTATTTTTTGTTTGGGTTGTTTATCTTCTTTTGTTAAGTTGAATGAGTTCCCTCACTTTGATGTAGTCCCATTTGTTTATTTTCTCCTTTGTCTCTATTGCCCAAGGAGCTGTATCAGTAAAGATATTGCTACAACATATGTCTGAGATTTTGCTGCCTGTGGATTCCTCTAAAAGTTTTATGATTTCCCGTCTTACGTTTAAGTTCTTTATCCATTTTGAGTTTATTTTTGTGTATGGTGTAAGTTGGTGATCTAGTTTCATTTTGTTTGCATGTATCTGTCCAATTTTCCCAACACCATTTATTGAAGAGACTGTCTTGACTCCATTGTATGTTCTTGCCTCCTTTGTCAAATATTAATTGAGCATAATGGCTTGGGTTCATTTCTGGGTTCTTTGTTCTGTTCCATTCCTCTATATGTCTGTTCTTGTGCCAGTATCAGGCAGTTTTGTGAACAGTGACTTTGTAGTATAGCTTGATATCTGGTATTGTGATCCCTCCAATTTTGATCTTTCTCAAAATTGCTTCAGCTATTCAGGGTCTCTTTTTATTCCATATGAATTTTAGGAGAGTTCGTTCTAGGTCTGTGATATATGCCATTTGTATTTTAATGGGAATTGCATTGAATCTATAGATTGCTTTGGGTAGTATGGACATTTTAATGATATTGCTTCTACCAATCCATGAACACAGTATATTCTTCCATTTGTTTATGTCTTTCTCTATCTCTTTTTTCAATGTCCTGTAATTTTCTGAGTACAGGTCTTTTACCTCCTTGGTTAAATTTATTCCTAGATATTTTAATTTTTTTTTTGGTTCAATGGTAAATGGGATTGTTTTTTTAGTTTCTCTTTCTGTGAGTTCATTACTTATGTATAAAAAACCCTAATATGGAAATAGTCTGAACAGTGGAAAAACCGAACAACCGAACAACTGAGCAACCGGTCGCTATGCTGTGCGCTGACCACCAGGGGGCGCACGCAGAACATGGCAGGCCTCGGCAGCTGGCAGCAGAGTGCGGAACATGGCAGGTGTCAACAATGGTGGGATGGTGGAGCAGGTGAGTGGGGGCACCAGACCAAGGCACGGCGCCTGACGCTGTCATCAGAGTAAGCCTCTGATGGTTACTGAAAATTCTTTGCTCCTGTGCGCCGTGGTCCCGCCTGGCACTTGCACCTGCTGCCGGCGCCAGCCCCACTCACATCCGCTGCCAGATCCAGAGCTGCTGCTCCCACCTGCTGCTAGTGCCCAGCACCAGCCCCAATTGCTCTGCACTGTTAGCAGGTGCGAGTGGCGGCTGCTGGATACAATCTCCCCTCAGGGCTTCTCCACCTCCCCCTGCTCCTGAGGGGCAATTGGGGCCAGCAGCCGCCTCTCACACCTGCTGCCAGCAATGGTCCCGCTCACACTCACTGCTGGCGCTGGCCCCACTGGCACCTGTAGCCAGAGCCGCCACTTGCACTCGCTGATTACGCCCGTCTCCAGTCCCAATCGCTGGGTGCCATCAGTGGATGTGAGCAGTGGCTGCCAGCCCTGATTGCCTCTGAGGGATTCTCCACTCCCCCTGCTCCTGAGAGGCAATCAAGGCAGCAGCTGCCACTCACACCTGCTGACAGCACCAGCCTCAATCACTTGGTGCCATCAGTGGGTGGGAGCGGGGTTGGCGCCACAAGCGCATGGGAGTGGCAGTAGCAGGAGCAGGGCTGCCAGCAGAAAGGGGACTGGGGCTGTGGTGGGAGGAGCAGGATTGGGGTGCAGAGGATGGGCCAAGACCTGCCCCTGTCCGAGACCCACCCCTGGGTTCACCACAGCCTCAGCCCACAGTTCCTTTCAAGGTGCACAAATTCATCCACTAGGCCTCTAGTTGGTGTATTAAAAGGCCATAGATCTCTGGGTGTTAATTTTGTATCCTGCTACATTGCTGAATTCATTTATTAAATGTAGTAGTTTTTTGATGGAGTCTTTGGGGTTTTCTATGTACAATAAATGTCATCTGCGAATAATTACAGTTTTACATCTTCTTTTCCAATTTGGATGCCTTTTATTTCTTCTTCTTGCCTGATCACTATGGCTAGCACTTCCAGTACTATGTTGAACAGGAGTGGTGAAAGTCAGTATCCCTTTTTTGTTCCTGTTCTTAGGGGAAATGATTTTAATTTTTGCCCATTGAGTATGATGTTGGCTATAGGTTTGTCATATATGGCCTTTATCATGTTGAAATATGCTCCCTCTATTCCCACTTGGCTGAGAGTTTTTATCAAAAATGGGTATTGTCCCCAAATTGGCGAAGTAGACACAGCTGGTGAGACAATTTGCAGTCAGGAAGGGTGGAGGATGCCTGGAGAATTGTAAAATCATGGATCTGGGCTGGAGAGAATTGTAAGACCTCCAAGCCTAGAGGGTCAGCAGGGAGCTGCAGGGCACCAAGGCCGTGTCCCTTGGGAAAGGCGTAATATCTGACTGTGGAAAGGAAGTCCACAGGGAGGTTTGCAGCAGGAGATTCTAGATCTAAGTCCATAGCCAGGAGAGGCTGAGCGCCGAGGGGGCAGCCTGAACAACTGCCCAAGCTGTGCCATGCCAGGGGTAGAGTGGCTCGCAGTGGCACAGTTCTTTTTCCTCTTTGGTCTTTGCTTTTATTTGCTAAACCCAATTTATAGGACCTTTCAAATACAAACACTCACCCCTGGCTGAGGTTCAGGTGGAGGTGCAGACTTGTGGAGTCTGGAGAGAGGCTGGGGAGAAGAGCAGGTGAGAGAGTGGTGACCGGGAGTCTGGCACTGAGATATACCTGACACTCTGGATCTAAGCAGCTATTTTCTCCTGAAGAGATAGCCCCTCCCTGCAGTCTCCAGGCAACCAATACAGCCACACCCTGACTGCACCCTGAGTGTTACAAAGGACACACATCCCGCAAAAAATCTAAATAGTACCCGAGAGCCCTCGGGGACTGACCTGAAGAGAGGACTTCAGTCCTGGAAAGCCATACGGCAACCTCCCTAACTATAGCCCTATCAGAAAAAGTGGCTTGTGAGATTAAGATTGAAATTGGGCAGATAAGCTAAGTGGGAAGACTGATCCCACCTGCTGGCAGTCAAGGCTGTGGAGATAGACACAAACAGAGGAGAGGTGGACCGCTTGGAACTTCAACAATCTAACAGGAAACTGAGAAGTGGCAGACAGTACCAAAGAGTGGGGATCTTAAACCAGTCTCCATGGGGCGTTAAAACTCAATGGAAACGAAAGACACTTCAGTTTTTCATTTTTATTTTATTATATTTTATTATTATTTTGTTATCTCTCTCTTTTTTCTTTTTTTTCCTTTTTTCATTTATTTCTTTATTTTTATTTTCACATTATTTTTTCATCAGTCTATTTTTATTTTTTTTATTTTATCCTATTTTTTTAAAATGTTTTTCTTCTTTCTCTTTCTCTTTCTTCTTATTCACACATCCTCTTTCTACTTCTTCTAGACTGAACTGAGGTCCTCCCCATATTCATCCAATT
>NW_005370016.1:3168165-3169927 GCF_000412655.1 Myotis brandtii
CTTTTTCTTTTCTCTCTTAACATTTTCTCTCTCCTCGATATCATTTGTGCTCTCTTTTCTCTTCCCTGATTCTCTTTTTTCTGGTGGTCACTTATATCAGGGTTATTGGTGTCGTGAGTACATTCATGTTTTGTTCCCTTTGTGTCATGTCCTGTCAAGTTGCATTTTGTCCTGTTTGGTCAAAATGGTAGGAGCGAGCCACATAACCAGACACCCAGAGAGAAGACTCTATCCACAAAAGTGTCAAGAACACTCCAGACCCAACTACAGAGGCAGGAAGATAGCGGCAGTGAGGGAGAGAGCATGAGTGAGTGAGGGAGGGAGGGAGCAAAAGGGGAGTGTGTGGACATGTGGGGTGTGTATGTGTACATGAGTGAGGGACAGTTAGATCCCTCAGGAACTTCAGTGGCAGGCTGACCAGGCTCGCATAGCCCATCAGCCTCTGCTACTTTTGCAAATACTCCTGGGGTGGCCGGCTCTACTGCAGAGGTCATGCCTTCTTGAAGGGGAGAGCTGCTGTGACTGGGAGCCTCACCTCCACCCAAGGTGCCCTCAGACACCACCCGGGACTCTACAGCCACCCCTACCAGGGACATGCTGCTTCAGCTGCAGTCCCATGGTCAACGAGACTCCAGCCACCCTGGCCACGGGCTCCTGTGAGTTCCAAAGGGTGCTCCCCTCTGTCTGGCAAAAAGCTTTAACCCAGGGCACGGAGACCATGCATGCAGCAGCCATGCGAGCAGCCCACTACCATCCAAGGAGCAGCAGCCAGGTGAGCAGCCCACCCTTCTCTGAGGAGCAGCAACCACATGAGCAGCCCACACCCACATGAGGATCAGCAGCTGCGTGAGCTGCCCACCACCATTCGATGAGCAGCAGCCACGCGCAGCCAGCCCCATCCAAGGAGCAGCAGCCACTTGAGCAGCCCGCCCCCCCCAGCCAGAGGAGCCACCACTGCTGTGAGCAGCCATGCAAGCAACACCCACAAGAGGGGCCACCACCAACTGAGGAGCAGCCACTGCTGTGACCGCCCGAGAAGCTGCCGCCACCCAAGGAGCCACTGCCACCTGAGGAACCAGCCTCCACACAACTCAACAACTAGATCCTTCAGTGAGAGCAAAATGGAGAGACAAAGAAACCCCTAAAGGAAAGAAAAGAAAAATCACCAGAAAATGAGCTAAGTGAAACTGAGGCATGCAATATGTCAGAAAAAGAATTCAGAATACAGTCCCTAAACTGGATGGATGAAAAAAACAACAACAACAACTTACGTAAGAATCAAGAGGAAATAAGGAGTGATATAGCTACAATAAAAAACACTATGAAGAGTTTCAACAGTAGACTAGGAGAAATGGAGGACCGAATTAGCGAATTAGGAGACAGGGAAGCAAAACACATCCAAACTGAACTGCAATTGGACAAAAAAATTAAAAAACAGGAGGAGAGCCTAAGGGAGCTTTGAGACAACATGAAATGAAGCAACATACAAATAATAGGGGTGCCAGAACGACAGGAAGAGGAACAAGGCTTAGAAAACCTATTTGAAGAAATAATGTCAGAAAACTTCTCTGAGGTGGGGAAGAAAAAGTCACACAAGCACAGAGAGTCCCAAATAAGATGAACCTGAAAAGACCCACACCAAGACATGTCGTAACTATGATGGCAAACATTCAGGACAAAGAGAGAATCTTAATGGCTGCAAGAGAGAGACAGAAAGTTATGTGCAAGGGATCACCCATTATATTATCAAATGATTTCTCAA
>NW_005370016.1:3169979-3193617 GCF_000412655.1 Myotis brandtii
GGACTGAATCCAAGAATACTCTATCCAGCAAGGCTATCATTCAAAATTGAAGGGGAAATAAGGAGCTTGACAGACAAAAAAAAAAGGCTAAGGGAGTTTATCACCACCAAGCCAGCAATGCAAAAAAATGCTAAAGGGACTTGTGTAAAAAGAAGAAATAAAAAGGGGAAAAGGAACATAGGCACAAAAAACAAAAATGGCTATAATCAAGTACCTATCAATAATACCTTTAAATGTAAATGGACTAAATGCTCCAATCAAATTACATTGAGTGGATAAATGAATAAGAAAACATGACCCATATATATGCTGTCTACAAAAGACCCATCTCAGAACAAGGGACTCACACAGACTGAAAGTGAAGGGATGGAAAAATGTCTTCCAGGCAAATGGAAATGAAAAAAAAAGCTGGGGTAGCAATACTTATATCTGAAAAAATAGACCTCAAAGTGAAGGCCATAACAAGAGATAAGGAAGGCCACTTCATAATAAAGGGATCAATACAACAAGAGGATATAACTATGGTAAACATATAGGCAACTAATGCAGGAACACCCAAATACATAAAAAAAAACTCCTAGAAGATAACAAGGGAGAGATTGACAACAGTACAATCATAGTAGGGAACTTTAATACCCCACCAATATCTGTCTGGGACTTCAGTTGCTTCTGTGGGCACCCAGGCAGCCCTTTCGTGCCTTTGCCCCTCCTACCAGTCTCTATTTGGTCTCCACTTTTGGTCCTCAGGTGTCAGGGTTCTCTCCTGTGAGTTTTCCATTGATTATTCAGGAAGTTTTTCTGTATTTTAGTTGTAATACCAGTTTGTTTCTGGGAGCATATCTGTGCAGCATCCACTTACCTGCTGCTATTTTTAATCTTCTCCTTGATTTGTATTTTGATGATTTCTACAATCAAATTTATCATTTTATCAAAAATAACATTATTTTAAAAAGAGAGTGACTTTTTCTATACCCCACAAATACCTAATTTGTATGTTTATATATTTCATTTTTAAATCATTTGATAATATGATTTGGGGCAAGTAATAGGCATTACTTATGATAAAACATAGTTTTATTATTTTGATACCTTTTGAAGAATATTATCTCTAAAGCTTGTCTTCAAATAATGATATCATTTTAGACCCAAATATATTGAAAAGTATGAAAAAAATTAAGTGTATTTTAATTATGATCAACTGTATAATTATGAAAATTTTAAAAAGAAACAAATTGAGATACTAACTAAAATAGTTCAGATGCCTCTGGGTTTAAATTCATACAGGGAATTAAAACAACATGTACCAGTGAGATGTAATAATTCAGGAGATGGGGTTTTGTTTGTTAATCTAAGTTCCAGGGAGAAAAACAAAAGCATGGACCAAATCAAAATCATTTCAAGGTAGACTAAGTTTTGGTATTTATTCATGCAAATGTATTCTGTATCACTTTGTATGAAATGAGATGTTTTGATGCCCTAGGCAAGGGACTACATTACTTATTTCCTGTGTCTCTTCCATTGAACACCTATCAGAAATTTTAGGATAAATTTTTGGATAAGCATGGTTGTAGCAGTTAAAACCTGAAAACTGTGTAAAGACTTCAAGTTGAATAATTAAGCTTTCCAAAATTATAGCTCTGTAAAAATAAAAATGTAATAATGATAAAATATACTTGCCTTTTAGCTGTTTGAAATATTGTTTTTGGTAAATAAGTGGGAATGTCAAACTACTGTCATGGGAATCAGGTCTCAATGCTAACAATACTGAGTATTTTCATATTTTCACAGTTATTAAATCCTAAAATTTTTTGAGTGAAAGCAGAGATTTACTTTTCAGCTTTAGCTTTAGAAACTATGAATAGAGAGTAGAGAGACCAAGATGGCGGCATAGGTAAACACCGGAGACTGCTGCCGCAAGCAACCACTTCAAAAATACAACTAAAAGACGGAACGGACATCACCCAGAACCACAGGAAGGCTGGCTGAGGAGAGACTCTTCAACTAGAAGGAAAAATAACAGCACACCGAGGCTCAGAGGAGGCGCAGTGTGGAAAATACTCAGGTGCGGAGGTGCGCGCGCAAAGCGGGCTGGTGGCTGAGAGCGCGGTTGTCGTTTTCGGTCAGGGGGGAGTCTCAGACTCTGAGCTCCAGATACGGGCGAATCGCTGGGGACTCGGACCCAAACGGGAGAAGCGGGAGTGTCTGGCATCAGTTGGAAGGCAGCTTTCCCTCCGAGGTTTGCAGCGGTTCCGGGGGTTCTGAGAAGCAGAGCCTCTGGGAACAGGACTGAGGGCACCATAACGGCTCCCTCCGCCCGCCCTGTTGAGCCCGCCCCGCCCAAGCCCTGCGCAGAGCCATTTGCCGGATCGCCTCAGGCAAAGGCTAGATTAGCACCTCCCCAGAGGACAGAAGTTTTCCGCGGCAGACACAGCTGATTCACACAGCCAGTCGGCCTGGTGGTCAAATCCCTCTAGTATTAACTACAACAATCAAGGCTCAACTAGAACAAGACTGCGCACAAAGACCACTAGGGGGTGCACCAAGAAAGCATAAAAAATGCGGAGACAAAAAAACATGACAGAAATGGAGGATATAGAGCTAAAAATCGCAATTTTGAGGGCTTGCAAAAATGTGCTAGAAGCTGTCAATAAACTTGAGGAGAGAGTCACGAAAACTAATGAGACCCTCGATGCTATGATAAAGAACCAACTAGAAATTAAGCATACACGGACTGAAATAAAGAATATTATACAGACACCCAATAGCAGACCAGAGGAGCGCAAGAATCAAGCCAAAGATTTGAAATGCGAAGAAGCAAAAAACACCCAACCGGAAAAGCAAAATGAAAAAAGAATCCGAAAATACGAAGATAGTGTAAGGAGCCTCTGGGACAGCTTCAAGCGTACAAACATCAGAATAATTGGGGTGCCAGAAGATGAGAGACAGCAAGATATTGAAAACCTATTTGAAGAAATAATGGCAGAAAACTTCCCCCACCTGGTGAAAGAAATGGACTTACAGGTCCAAGAAGCGCAGAGAACCCCAAACAAAAGGAATCCAAAGAGGACCACACCAAGACACATCATAATTAAAATGCCAAGAGCAAAAGACAAAGAGAGAATCTTAAAAGCAGCAAGAGAAAGAGACTCAATTACCTACAAGGGAATACCCATACGACTGTCAGCTGATTTCTCAACAGAAACTTTGCAGGCCAGAAGGGAATGGCAAGAAATATTCAAAGTGATGAATACCAAGAACCTACAACCAAGATTACTTTATCCAGCAAAGCTATCATTCAGAATTGAAGGTCAGATAAAGAGCTTCACAGATAAGGAAAAGCTAAAGGAGTTCATCACCACTAAACCAGTATTATACGAAATGCTGAAAGGTATCCTTTAAGAAGAGGAAGAAGAAAAAGGTAAAGATACAAATTGTGAACAACAAACATGCATCTATCAACAAGTGAATCTAAGAACCAAGTGAATAAATAATCTGATGTACAGAATGAACTGGTGATTATAATGAATCAGGGACATAGAAAGGGAATGGACTGACTATTCTTGGGGGGGAAAGGGGAATGGGAGATGCGGGAAGAAACTGGACAAAAATCGTGCACCTATGGATGGAGGGGAGTTATGGGGGGGAAAAAAAGAGGAACAAATGTAACCTGAACAATAAAGATTTAATTAAAAAAAAAAAGAAACTATGAATAGAATATACACTATTTACAATATTTTAAGGTATTTTATTTTTACTATTCCCCAACTAGGAAACTTTGTAATAGTGTCAGTAAAGTTTTATTTCTATCTTAATATATGTTGATATAAGTTTATATGTTGATATATGTTGATTTAAGATACTTAATCTCTGGGGAGATAAACTACTTCAAATTATTCCAAACTACAAAGAAAGTATTAAGGATTGCATAGACACTGCTCATTGAATGGAGTCTGGCATAGACTTCAGAAAACAAAGCTTTGAATTTTTTTAATCAAGATATAATCCTATATAATAAAAGCCTAATATGCTAAGTCCAGTCATCTGGTCATCCATTCAACCAATCAAAGCATAATTAATGATGAGCTAAGGCCACTCTATCACTCGCTATGATGTGCACTGACCACCAGGGATAGGTTATCTCTGACTGATAGGATAGCTTGCTGCTGGGGTCTGGCTGATTGAGACTGAGTGAGACGGGCTGGAGATACCCTGGAGCCTTCCCGCAGTCCCTCCCCAGCTGGCCAACATCCCACATCCCTCCCTGGCCCTGATCATGCACCAGTGCAGTCCTTCGGCCTGGCCTGCACCCTCTCATAATCCAGAACCCCTTGGGGGATGTTGGAGAGCCGGTTTCAGCCCGATCCTGCAGGCCATGCCGAGGGACCCCACTGGTGCATGAATTCATGCACCGGGCTTCTAGTTGATATATAACATTATATGGGTTTAAGGTGTACAACTTTGTTATTTTATATATTTATATATTGCAATATAATTATCACTGTCACTTAGCTAACATGCCTATCATATCACATAATTATTTCTTTTTTGTGGTGGAAACAAGATCTAGTCTCTTAGCAACTTTGAAGGTTATAGTACAGTATTGTTGACTATAATTGCTATGCTGTGCATTAGATCTCCAGGTTTATTTATCTACTAGTGCCCAGTGGATGGATTTGTGCACATTGAAAGGAAATTAATTAGAAGGTGCCCAGCAGGGCAGGACTGGCGAGACGGGCCAGACACACCCTGGAGCCAATCTCCCTCAGTCCCTCCTCAGCCAGCCGCACATGCGGTGGTGCTGTGGCTTGAAGGGCGTCTGTGGAGTGAGCGGGGTCCCTCTGGCAGGTGGGGTCCCTCGGCCTGGCCTGCAGGGATTGGCTGAAATCTGCAGTCCGACCTGCCCTGAGGGGTTCTGGAGTGCGAGAGGACACTCTGCATAGTTGTTGCTCAGCAGCTCCTGTGTTGAGGAGACGATGAGGTGGAGTCTTGCTTATTTTTTTCTTAAATGACCAAGAAGGTGCTCAGATCCTGGGCATCTGGAGGGATGGGCGGCTCAAGCATGTTCCCGAGGACACGGCCTTTGCTGTGGCCCCACAGGGCAGGGACGGGGGTGTGGTGAAGACAAGGTCACATCTTTGTCCTCAGAGGCATCCCAAATAGCTGCACGATGCTTCAGATGTTGGCAGAAAAGGGTGTTTTTCCACTCAAAACTCCAAAACCAAGGTTATTTTTGAGGATATGCTTCTCAAAGGCAAAGGAGGTTTATGTTCATCCCTCACCCTGTGTCCTCCTTGGCACAGTTTAACAAATATGAATAACAATTGTATCTAACCAGAGACAGAGGGGGCCTTGGGGAGCCCAGAATCGCCGCCCTCTCCCTTCTGATTTATGTATTCACAGAGAAATGCCTTTGTGAACTGCCACCGTCGCATGCATCATAGTCCAAATGTAATAGGACCTGTACGCAATAGTCTTAGATGCCATGTTGAGAACCGGCCACAGCCACAGCAGGTGCAGCTGCTGCCCTGGAGGAGGCCCCGTGGCCACACACCGCCCTCAGCCAGACCAGAGGGTCTCCAGATGCTCAGCCTACCTATTCACTTTCCTTTACTTTTTAATCAAGTTTTCAGAAAAAAAAAGTATTTTTGAGAAATTTGTTTCAACATGTATTTATAATTGGTTAATAAAGTTTTTACCGTGAAAAAAAATTTTTTGGAATGAATTAATGTGATTGCCCTAATTTGCCCCCCAAATCTATATTCATTCATTCATCCATTCATTTATACTTTAGTTAAGTGTACAGCTATATATCAACTGGCCAAGCTAGAAAATGTAGACATTCTCAATTCTTCCTATATCTCACCTTCCACATCAAATCAATCATTATATCCTCTTAATTCTACATGAGAAACTTATCTATAATCTGTCTTCCTATTACTACTATCACTGTGTGTTCTTGTTTTCCCTAGCAGAAGCATTACATTTTCTTTTATGAACAGAATTCCCCCCCCCACCGCAACCCCAATACATATGTTGAAGCACTAACCCCCAACTATCTTAGAATGTGACTGCACTTGAAGATAAGAACTTTAAAGAGCCACCATAAGTAAGTTAAAATGAGGTCATTAAGATGAGCCCTAATCCAATTTGACTGGTATCTTTAGCAGAGCAAGATCTTAGGGCACAAAAGGATACCAAGGATGTGGGTACAACAGAGAAAAGACCATGTGAGGACACAGCAAGAAGGCAGTCTTCTGCAAGCCCAGGAGAGAGGCCTCAGGAGAAACCCAACCTGCCAACACTTTGATCTTAGACTTCTAGCCTCCAGAACTCTGAGGAAATAAATTTGCATGATTTAAGTAACTCAATCGCTGGTATTTTGTTATTGCAACCCTAGCAGACCACTCATCTTCCCTAAAAAATATCCTCTAGCTTTAGTTTACCTTAACAGGACATCATATTCTGTCTCTCTTTCTTTCTCCCTCCCCCCTCTCTCTTTTCCTTCTATGTAAAATGAAAGCAACTGTATTCTTACCCAACCTACTTCAATTTGTTGTGAAATACACATAAAAAATATATGTGAAAGATATTGCAAATTTGATATTGTTCTAATGTTTGGTCGTCATTCATTATGAACTTATATTGTTTTTATAAGTTTTAACTCTTAGTGGGGTTTTAAGGCAAATCATCTCTGAAGGACTTAAAATGGACATTATGTGTGGCTAGAAACCTGGAATATATCAGGATGTCTTGTTCCTTTTTCCTTTTCTTAACTTGTCTCTCTTTTTATAAAGGAAACAGAACATAAACATTTATCAAATAGAGAAGAGCAAAAGGGATTTTCCCATATTGAGGCATAACCTGAATGAAGGAAATTATAAGAGAAATTAAAGAGGAGGTTGAGTACTTGGGAAAGATACAGATGCAAAAATAAATATTTGTTCAATAGAACTGAAGGAAACAAATTTAATGTAGAAAAAAAGGATTATTCTAGAAAAGGCTAAACACAAGATGATATTGCCCCTCCGATTCCACAGAATGGCTCTATTTCGGTTAATGAAGAAATGAGGACATTTCTTATGCAACAAACAGATTAATAAATAAAATTAGTCACAAATGGAAGGTTCCCCTAAAGTTCTAATTTTATGGCCCTTTCCTAACTCTCACCAAACATATTCTGAAGACATATGTGTATGCATCCCTCACTCTGGGGTTATATTTTAAAAGTTAATCCTTAGTTTTGTTAACTTGTTTGTTCATGGATTTATAATTCTCTTGCATTGTTGGTGCTACAGAGAAAATAATTGTATCTTTGAAGGGAAAAAAAAAGAGTTGCATTTCTTTCTTCATATCTGGCTTAACTGATGGATTAGACCATAGAAAATCCACGTTTGACCTCACTTGTTCTCACTGTTCTCCTCTATTCACTCTGCCTTTCTACAGCCTCTTGCCCTTGGATATTTTGAAGGTGTGAGTCAAGTGTCAATCTGCCCATGCCTCATTTTCAGGGAGACAGGTCAACCCTATATATGATTCCTGAAGTCCCTTCATTTGACTCAGTTGAGGTTGATGACAAGTTCCTTTCACACTACCATAGAATGTCCTGCATCACTGTCTGGCTTCTGTTCCCTCTGCCCTCGGGCTCCTGTGAGACAACAGGAGAAATCCAAAAGTCACCTTTGGTATCTGCTACACCTTTTCACCATTGTCTAGACTTATCCATAACTATCTTAGTATGTTGTTCAACAAGAAACAAGTTCATGGTTAATGGCAAATTCTATCTTTAAAAGCGTCCAGAAATTAATTGTGCTGTCATTGTTTATATTAATATTTAGTTTTGGATAGACTTCCGTTTTTTTCAAGATGAGGATTTCTAGAGCTAAACCAACCCTCTCTGACCTCACTCCCCCACCCTAAAAAATAATCAAAATTCCCTTTCTGATTTCATTTTTTAAATGTAGTTTTGTTCTTCCAAGAATTTGTGAATTAAAGCTCAGCAGCGTTGTTGACACTCTGCTCCCACTCCTCCTTGATGCGCCCATTACATTATTACTGGTTGATTTATCTCTAACATACTTTAGTAAAGCTTCTATTGCTTCATGCTCAAGTTACACAGTAGCCTATACTAACCACTCTCCATGTCTTCATCTTTTATTTCTCCAACTCCCTGACCACTGTCACCAAGTTATCATTTGTAAATCACATTTTCCAGCTCACTCTCCCACTTAACAACCTTCACACTTTTATTGCCCATAAGATAGAACGTAAGTTCTATACCCTGATGCTTCCCAGTTATGATGGTAGAATATTCTCCTTTCCATGAATGACCCAGTTCATCTCCATATATAAAACCCTAATATGCAAATAGACCAAATGGTGGAACAACCAAACAACCAAACAACCGGTTGCTATGATGTGTGCTGACCACCAGGGGACATGTGTGGAACATGGCGGGGGTCAGCAACAGGTGACAGAGCACGCAATATGGCAGGCGTCGGCTGCGGCAGGATGGTGGAGCAGGTGAGAAGGGACGCCAGACCAAGGCAGTGTACCCGTCACTGTCATCAGGGTGAGCCTCTGGTGGTAATTGAAAATTCTTTGTTCCCACACACCGTGGTCCTGCCCGGTGCTCACACCTGCTATCAGTGCTGGCCCCGCTCGCACCCACTGCTGGTGCCAGAGCCGCCACTCACACCTGCTGCCAGCACCCGACGCTGGTTCTGATCGCTCCGCTCCGTCAGCAGGTGTGAGAGGCAGCTTCCGGCCCCAATTGCCCCTCAGAGCTTCTCCACCTCCCCCTGTTCCTGAGGGGCAATAGGGGCAGCAGCCACTGCTCTCACCCACTGATGGCACCGGCCCCACTGGCACCCATTGCTGGTACCAGCCCCAATCACTCTGTGCCATCAGTGGGTGTGAGCGGGGATGGCACCTTCAGTGCATGGGAGCAGTGGCAGTGGGAGCAGGGTTGCTAGCAGAGAGGGGACCAGGGGCCGCAGCAGAAAGAGCTGAGTAGGGGCACAGATGAGGGGTTGAGACCTGCCCCTGTGCCCACTGCAGGCTGGTAGCCCACAGTTCCTTTTAAGGTACACGAATTCATGCACTGGGCCCCTAGTTTTAATATAATACTACAAAACTCATCTGACACTTTTGATTTTTTCTTTTTCTTTCCTAGATTTTTTTAAAATTTTTTTAAAATATATTTTTTATTGATTTTTTACAGAGAGGAAGGGAGAGGGATAGAGAGTTAGAAACATCAATGAGAGAGAAACATCGATCAGCTGCCTCCTGCACACCCCCTACTGGGGATGTGCCCGCAACCAAGGTACATGCCTTTGGCCGGAATCGAACCTGGGACCATTCAGTCCGCAGGCCGATGCTCTATCTACTGAGCCAAACCGGTTAGGGCACTTTCCTAGATTTAAAAAAAAATATATTGCGGTATGATTGACATACAATATTATATTAGTTTCAGATATACAACAAAGTGATTTGACATTTATGCACCTTATGAAATGAAAATCACAATAAGTTTAGTAATTATCTGTCACCATATAAAGTTATTACAACGTTATGACTATATTTCCTATGTTGCATATTACATTTCTGTGACTTACTTATTTTATAATTGGAAGTTTTTATCTCTTAATCTTTTTTCACTTATTTTGTCCATGTCTCCACACACCTCTCCTCTGGCAGCCACCAGTTTGTTCTCTGTGTCAGTTTTGTTTCATATGTTCATTTGCGTGTGTGTGTGTGTGTGTGTGTGTGTATGTGTTTTAAATTTAATATATGTTTTGATTGAATTTAAGAGAGAGAGGAAGAAAGAGAGATAGACTAATAGAAACATCGATGAGAGAGAAACATCATGATGGGCTGCCTCCTGCATGCCCCCTAATGGGAAATCAAGCCTATAAGCTGGGCATGTGCCCTGACCACGAATCAAACCAGTGACCTTGTGGTTCATGGGTCAGCACTCTAGTACTGAGCAACACCAGCCAGGCTCATTTGTTTTTTAGATTCCAAATACAAGTGAAAGCATACAGTATTTGTCTTTCTCTCTCCAAATTATTTCACTTAACATAGTAGCCTCTAGGTCAGCGGTTCTCAACCTGTGGGTCGAGACCCCTTTGGGGGTCCAACGACCCTTTCACAGGGGTCACCTAAGACCATCGGAAAACACATATATAATTACATATTGTTTTTGTGATTAATCACTATGCTTTAATTATGTTCAATTTGTAAAAATGAAATTGGGGGTCACCACAACATGAGGAAATGTATTAAAGGGTCGCGGCATTAGGAAGGTTGAGAACCACCACTCTACATCTATGCATATTATCGCAAATGGCAAGATTATATGTTCTTTTATGGCTGAGTAATATTCCATTCTATGCATATACCACATCTTCTTTATCCACTCATCTACTGATGGATACCTTGCTTAGTTCCATATGTTGGCTATTGTAAATAACACTACAATGAACATAGAGGTATACATATCCTTTCAAACCATTGTTTTCAGTTTCTTATTCATGATTTTGCCAACATCCTCTACTTTTTCTTCCTTATCCCATTTCTTTTCTTCATCTATTTAAACAATATGTGTCAATGTGTGAAACTAAAAGAGTCAAAGGCTCTTTAACATTGAAATTGAAGAAATTTTAAGAAACATCTACAGACTAGGAAAAGTAAAAAAAATATGACCTCAAAGACAAGGTCATAAGCTTCTTCTGTGGGATCTTGATAATTACTTCACTGGTTTGGTCCTGTTTTGCTCATCTTTAAAATGGAAAGTAATATTAGATTGTATCTGATTTTGGTCCTACTTCTAATAGTTTATTAATCTATGAATTGGATTGTTTTATATAAACTTTTTCTTGAATAATCCAGCAAAACTGCTGGTACCCTTAACAGATTAATATTTAAATTCTTATAGTAATGTCATAGACCTTGTTTATGTATTTGTTTAGTATTTATTTTTTTTACTTTCTTAAATTACTTTTCTATAAATTGGTTGAGGACTGGCCATAATGGCTCTACTAGCATATAAATGCCTCATAGAATCTAGAACTATACTACATGCTACAAGCAGAATAGAGGCTCAAAAACACATTTTTCTACTCTATTCTTAGGGAAAGCAAGAGGTCCCTGACACTTTCTGAAACTATTCCTGTAATATTAAAGGAAACTAAGAGTTTCAATATTATTTGTAATCATAGATATTATTTGAAATCATTTCTGTACTAGAGGCCCAGTGCATGAAATTCGTGCACTCAGGGGAGGTTCCTCAGCCCAGCCTGTGCCCTCTCACAGTCTGGGAGCCTTCGGGGGATGTCCGATTGATGGCTTCGGCCACTATGCTTGCCAGCCGTGAGCCTGGCTCCTGCTTTAAGTATCTGCCCCCTGGTGATCAGTGTGCATCATAACAACCAGTCATTCTGCCGTTCAGTCGATTTGCATATTAGCCTTTTATTATATAAGACTAGGGGTCCAGTACACGAATTTGTGAACCTTGAAAGGAACTGTGGGCCATGAGGCTGCGGTGGGCACAGGGGAGGACTCAGCCCATTCTACATGCTCCTGCCCAGCCCCTCCCACCATGGCCTCCGGTCCCCTCTCTGCCTGTAGCCCCATTCCCACCACCACCGCTCCCACATACTTATGGTACCAGCCCCGCTCACACCCGCTGACCACATGGAGTAATTGGGGCCAGTGCCAGCACCAGGTGTGAGCAGGGCCAGCGCCGTCAGCAGGTGCAAGTAGCTCCTGATCACCCCTCAGGAGCAGGGGAAGGTGGAGAAGCCTTCAGGGGCTATTGGGGCAGGCAGCTGCTGCTCACACCTGCTGATGGCTCCAAGCAATCAGGACCAGTGCTGGACAGCGGGTGTGAGTGGCAGCTCCAGTGCTGGCTGCAGGTGTGAGAGGGGCTGGCACCAGCAGCAGGTGCAAGCACCAGGCAGGACCACAGCATGCGGGAGCAAAGAATTTTTAGTAACCACCAGAGGCTTGCCCTGATGACAGCAACCAGCGCCCCGCCTTGGTTTGGTGCTCCCGCTCACCTGCTCCACCATTTCACCGCAGCCTATGTCCACCATGTTCAGCACTCTGCTGCCTGCTGCCAATGCCCGCTATGTTCCACATGCGTTCCCTGGTGGTCAGTGCACGTCATAGCAACAGGTTGTTCAGTTGTTCGGTTGTTCCACCGTTTGGTCTATTTGCATATTAGGGTTTTATATATATAGATGATTTTAGAAGCTTTGAAAAAGCTGGGCTGGCCAGCAGTACAACTTCACTTTCTTTGTTTATGTCTCAGGCAGCAGAGGAGCCAAGCTTTGTACATGAGAATTTGTATAAGTTCAAGCAATGTATCTTTCTAAATTCTAAAAGACCTCACCAAATAGAGAAAAACTTGGCTGCATATGTATCCTTGGATTAATATCCTGAACTTCAGTGCTCATCTTGTAAGGTTGCCATGAAGAATAACAGCAAAGGATGCATGGTGTTTGCCATGTAGCATGATTGCATTATGAGTTATAAAAATAATGTTTAAAATTAATTGGGAAAAGGTTCATGATTACTGGACATTTTAAATTTTGGACAATGCTGTCTTACTTTCTAACTTATAATGCTGTTATATTTACTATATTAATGTAACAAACCAAAATTCTGCATTATTCTACTCAGATAAGTGTGAAAATAGCTAACACAACAAAAAGTGATTTTACCAATTATTTAATCATCAGTAATTTAGATCTCACAATTTAATTTTGTTGTGTGACTTGCTTACCTTGTCAGAGCTCATTTCCTATAGAGAATAAAGTACTGGGCAGAGTGTGATACAAATATGGGAAATGTAATTCTTAACATTAAAGAATGCTGATACAGTTTCGTTTTTATGAGCATACAGAGTGTCTACAAAGAGTTAAGATAAATTCTGTTGAACAGTTATGCTGCATCATATGTTTTTCATTTTAAGAAATCCATATCTATTTAGGTCAATTTCAAATTATGGCAAAAGAGAATCTAAATGCATGATTGCTAGACTGAACTTTAATGATTAAATTTTAAAGACTTTTTTTTAGTTTTTAAATCAAATATTTAGTATAAGTATTTCAGTCATTATCTTTTTTGTTATTTGAATAAAGTCATCATATGACTTTAAAAACAAAGGTGACTTAGTAACATTTACATTTTCTTTATTTAGTGGTATAATCATAAGCCAAAAAGTATATAGCTATATTATAATTTATAAGGAATTTTTATAGCTATAAAACTCAATCCAGATGTCTAATCCACCAAAAGTGATGTGATAAAAGGCTTTCTTCTATATATTTTTGAAATAACATATTTCTTGGTGTTTCTCTCTCCAACTCAGCCTAGTTTTAAAAATTAAAGTAGCTATTGAACAAAGTAGAAGAAACAAATGAACATAAGATCATCAGGGTCTACAAATCAAAGAATGCCTGTGGAATACAAAGCCAATAGTGGCTCCAGTAATGACTGTCAAATTAAAGACTGAGGAAAAGACTGGACCTTTTAATAGATTAAATAGTTCAAGGCAAAAAGAGAAAGTGGTACAAAATTGTTAACTTCAAGTTCAAGGCTGGTGTGGAAATTATAATCATAAAGGAGTAATTATTCCCCTTTTGTAAAGTATTATTTTCATGTCATTTTCCCCTTCAACATCCAACACAGGACTAAGAATATAGTATATTTTCAACAAGTACTTACTGAATTGTATTTAACTAAAAACAGGCATTTTGTTTTTTAAATCTGGAAATAAAAACTTTAAGGGAAACGTAAGTTGACAGTTTTCAAAAGATTTAAAACTCGGGGCCATTATTGCTTGGTTTTCTCTGATCACACATTCAGCTTGTGCTGCACTGGAAGGATCTGAGGTTGAGGGAACACTCACAAATGGACTTGGATAAGATGACTGTTCAATACCTAAAAGTGCTTTCAGAACAGATCTGAGAAAACTATTGATCTACACAAGATTCAGCATTTTAATAGAAATTCTAACATTAAAATTAGAAACGACTTCAGATCAATATTTTCAGCCCCAAATTTAAGCCACTAAATTGTCTATTACTGAAAATCGAAATTTGATTATTATTTTATAAATTAGTGTTCATATAGCCTAAGCTTATGTTGCTAACATTTTTTGAAGTTATTTCAAGTGGTGTAATATCAGATAGCCCAGAAATATGCCCTAAACATGGTAAAGAATGAAACAGCTTTCTTCACTATTAAGTTTACTTTGTAAATTAAAAACCAACATTATTACATAGATTAGTAAAATGTATGTCATATGAGTCAAACAATGGGGCTGTATAATGAAGAGTAGCATCCAAACTTTTATTTAATAGCAGATTCATATGGCATTAGAAATTCTAAATATTGATTCATTCTAAAGAATATTGAAAGCAAGTTTAGAGTCCTAGGTAAATTTTAGTAATAGCTTTATATCTTTAAATGATCATGTTTTCTCATGAAGAGAATACCAATTAGTCAATGTGTTATTATATGTATAATTTAAATAGGTGTTATATCACATTTAAATTACTTTGTGGCATAAGTTTATCACTACTTTATTATTAATATATAAATTATACAAAAATACTTAGGCTTAAGAGTACAACTCTATTCCATGTACTGTTACATTTAAAATAATATGTGTCCATAGAAAAATTAATTCAGATACTTCTGCATACTAAATTAATTCTTAACTCATTTTAAATTAATATTTAAAATTAACCACCATGTTCAAGATATTTGAGGTTATAACCACTAAAATAACCTCTTACTACTCCATAATACTACTTGCCTCACATTTGTAGACCAATACAACCTTCAGGTTGTTTCCATATCTGTTGTCCTTTGAGGCAAAGCACTGAGTTTAGTTCTTGTTATCCCTATTGCCCAGCTCATCATCTGGCACATCATATTCATTCAGAAAATGTTTCTTGAATTCACATAAAAGAGTAAATGGAAAAACAACAAGCAATGATCTGGCACAGTATCTTGTGAGAAGGCAACTGTTTTAATTTCCATTTTACAAAGAACAAAAAGAGGCACTGACAAGTTAACTAACCTAACAGGTGCTTTAGTTTAAGGAGGTAAGTTTACTTAATTCCACAGTGAATGGAATATGCAGTAATCTGTTTGCATAAAATACCAAGGAAGATTCTGGGAAGAATGTTGTCCTAGGGAAACAAAGAATACATTTCCATAAAATTGTGTACAAGAAAAATACTCCCAACAACCACATAATAATAAGTTTATAAACATTTATTATATACTAGGCACAGGAATAACAGAGTTTATTTAATCTACATCTTATACTAAACTAGAGGCCTGGTGCATGAAATTCATGCACAGATAGATTCCATAGGCCTGGCTGGCGATCAGGTCCTATCTGCAGGGTGACCAGTGGGCAGCCGCCTTGGCTGATGGCCTGGTGCTGCCCGCTCGCCAGCCCTGCCCCCTGCCACCAGTTGGAGCCTCCAGGCTGGGGGCAGCTCTTGCATTGAGCGTCATAGCAACTGGTGGTTCCACGGGTAGTTCGGTGTTCAGTCGATTTGCATATTAGGGTTTTATTATATAGGATTATTTTCAAAATGCACCTCAACATAATCTTCACTAAAATTCTGTCAAATAGATGCCAAGGGGAAGACTAATCTTATGTCTGTGTTTAGACGGTTACTCTCAGCTTCCATATAGACTTGCGGGTACCTGTTTGCTGTCACTTGTGTGCTGGACATCCACTGTGACAGTGTTGCCGCTGGCGGAGGAGGCTTGTTGTGGCCTCTGCAGAGTAAATTCTAATGCAGTCTGTGCTGGAAATATCCAATATTCCTCTGCTCAGAGTTATGGGGTCCCTACTAGAAAGAAGCATGATGTTCTGCCAGCATCCTAAAGGGAAACAGGTTAAGTTCTAGCTTGAGTGAGACTAGTTTATGCCCTAAGGCACTTCAGAGGTGTTTGTTAGAGAAGCACAGGACTGGCCACCCCAAGACTTCTTAGAAGTTAAATATGGACTCTTACCCCTTATTTATGAACAACACTAAATTGAGTAGGCACAAGTTCTTTTTTTTTTTTTAAATATATTTTATTGATTTTTTACAGAGAGGAAGGGAGAAAGATAGATAGTTAGAAACATCGATGGGAGAGAAACATCGATCAGCTGCCTCCTGCACATCTCCCACTGGGGATGTGCCCGCATTTATGCCCTAAGGCACTTCAGAGGTGTTTGTTAGAGAAGCACAGTACTGGCCACCCCAAGACTTCTCAGAAGTTAAATATGGACTCTTACCCCTTATTTATGACCAAGCACTAAATTGAGTGGGCACAAGTTCTTTGACCCATGACAATGGTTGCTGAGAGCTGGGATTTAAATCCTTTCCACCAAGTCAAACAGTTCCAAATTTTTATCTTTAGAGTTCTGAAAAAGGAAAATAACTACCCAGCATTCTTTTTTTAAAAAGTGATATCATGAGATTAGACAAAAGGACACAACGATACAAAAGTGAGATATCTGTGCTTAATTGTAGCTATTTTTTAGCCAGTAGCTGTTGCTACTCTGGCATATCTTTACAAAAAGGGCAAAAAGGTTAAGCCTCTGTCCTCCCATTCAGTGTACTGTGGCTTTCATTTGTCTGTTTATGCAGGTGTGGTACAACCACAGTGATAGCAGATTGAGTTAACCAAACTCCCTGCAGGTGAGAGGTTTGTTCAGAGTTACTGGTGAGTAATCCCTAGAATGAGGGATTCAGGGGGCCTATACTCAAATAAATTGCATAAGGGTATAAATATTTCTTACACTGAAAAACTCTTTCAAAGAGAACCACTTCCTATTACTCTGTAAAGACTGATTTACAATGTCAGTACACTTACAGCCAGATGAAAGGATCATACATACATCAAATCCTGTTTTTGTTGTTGTTTGTTTTGTTTTTTGAACCTGGGAATAGGCATCCCTTGGAATCAAACCCAGGAGAGAAATGTACTCACCTCTGCAAAAGATTGCTAATATGTTAAAGACTGCCATTGATTTTACTAAGGGGAGGTATAAGAACCCAAATAAAGAGTCCACATCTTATTAAACCTATCATTTAAATATGTTGAGAAGACTTTTGAAAAGGCCCAACAAGTTGCATGAAGGAGGAAAGAAAATGTATTGGAAAGAAATTTAGAAAGTAGGCTATTCAGGTCTTGTTGACTAGCATATAGAAAGTATGAGTGAGAGGGGTCATGAAGAAAGGACCCTCAGGTTTCTGCATTGGTAATGGTGCTCAAACAAATGGGAGGACTACAGAGACTCTGCAAAGGATGAGAAATGTGAAGATATTGGAAACAATGATAAATTTGACCTTGAATAAGTTGAGTCAAATGTTCCCATGGGGTCTTCTTGTTCTGTATGTAATTAGTTAGATACGTTTGGAGTGGAGAAGGTAAATTTAGTTCTGATCACCTTTAAGAGTCTCTCTTTCAAAATCCCAAGATGCTGCTATGGGTTCTTGCCTGTTCCAGTGTAAGTGGGAATTCTTGACTGTACTCTGGATAGAGATGAAGAGATACCTAGACTGAAGTCTGCTCATCATTATTTCTTCCTCTACTGAAGGGATTTCAATTCTCTATGCTTTTCCTTTTCTCTTTGAAGTTCAACTAGGTCTACCAGGCTAAAGTAAAATATGTAGATAGCAGAATTCAACAAGATATCCTGATGGAATAAAATGTGACTTAAAATCATAACGGAGTGGGGAGTTTAAAGTCATTCTTCAGAGGAGGAAACAGAAGAAAGTTATTTTGAAAAATTTCCATAAAACCTTGGAAGTAAAATAAAGTACTTTTTTTATGAAGTCTCAAGAAATGATCACATGTTTTTATTTAAGGTAAGAGTCTATAAAGTATTATTTTATTACAATACTCTGTTTTATGATAAGAACTAAACCATACACATATCTAAAACTTTAAAAATTGATTGTTATCTAAGAGCTTTAATACTGTATTATATAGAACTAGAGGCCCGGTGCACGAAATTCATGCAAGGGGCTCAGCCCTCACAGCCCCACCTCCCTCATGGCCCCATGGCTCCCCTCCCCACTCACTGGTCATTCCAAAAGGTCATTCATCCATCTGTTCTAATTAGCATATTAGCTCTTTATTTTTATTATAGCTGGTAACTTTATGATATTAGCCACTTCTGAAGTGGCTGATAAAATGAGAAACATTAGGTAAAGGCAAATTCTGATGGAATAATCTAGGACCAAATGTATCTTTTGGGGGTGGGGTAGGAGGGAAATACTTCTATCTCCTTAGGTCAGAGAGTTGTAGAAATGATCTGGCAGAAAGATAACTCTCTCTGAGTATTCTCTCGAGGATACTCCCATATAAAATCTAGGGTGTAGCTGAATGACAATGATGTTTTCTTAATATTTCAGTGCTAAAAGAATGACATCCCTATTTACAAACTAAGTAAATCAGTTAATTCAATGACACAAAGAAATTTTATAACTTTGAAACACATGAAAAGATACTATAAGCAATGCAACACTATAAAGTGATAGTCACAATAATTAATCCCTTCTACTCTGTTCACCTTAAATGAAAGAATTCATAATCCTCTCTTCCACCTCATATAACTTGGAACAGAACACTTAAGCCTGCAGCAGATTGGTGGTAACACTGATCCCCTGTTGTAAGGAATAATTAAACTTAGTAAATGATTCCAAAAGCTTACAAAAGCTTATAAAGAAGGACTGTAAACAACAAAAAGGCCACTTGCTGAGGTTGGTTTAAAAGCTGCTATAGCTAAATTAGAAGACTTAGAATAGAAAATTTTAGCTACTTCCCTATGCAGTATATTTTATTATGTAATTCATTTTATCATTTTCAATGAATGTGTGAGTTGCCCATCAAATCCAATTTACTCACATAGGATATATCTTGTTTAACGTACAATAAAGACCCGAAAGCTTGCCATACAGCATAAGATGACTGAAACAGCTGTTTGTTCCTAGCACTCTCAGAACTTTATCAGAGTGTTCATGCTTACCAAAGTACCTCCTGTTACATGGCCCTTCCTGCATAAAGTTCTAAATAAATTTGGGAAAGGAAATTATAGTGTGGGTTGGCATGGGATATTATGTTCAATTGGATCTGACAATTGAATTGGGAATTGTTTTCTCATTTTCAGTTTTTATTGACAGTAAACAAAAATCTGCTAGGTATTCCATCACTAAAAAGGATTTATTTGGGGGGGAAAGAAAGAATTGCAATCCAGTGTTTGCAGCTGTAGTGAGCCACATGCACACAGGGCACACGAAGAAACAGAAAGCCCCCTTTTTACAGAGGAAAAGGAAGTTAAGGGAGGCTCAATGCTACAGAGCTTGGTTGTAAACATAGTGTCCCCTGCAGGGCTTTTAAGAGAAAATAGGGTGTGAGAGCTCCTCCCACAGACCCTCCCATTCCTAACTGAAGGACTTCATCACCAATATTGACACTTTATAAGGTGTTACTTGTCAAATAAACTGATAAGATTCTAAAATCTGAGTTTATAAGCTCTGTAACAATCACTGTTGAAGTAAACTGACACTAAATATTGCTAAATGTTAGAAGAATTTTATGAAACAAGGTAAAAATGGAACCTTGGAAATAATAAGGTCCAATAAGAAAAATACATATATTTACATCTAATCTGATTTCATACTCTACTTGAAAATTATTGTAGTCATATCCATCATCTAACAGTCCTTTAGTTCCCAGCCTCATACTCATGCTTCATACTTTAATGTGAATTTCATAATTTCATTGAAAATAATGCAAGAGAAAATTTAAATTTTGTACTTGAAACAATAAAGACCAAATACGTTAGTGGAGAAAATAACATTACTGTGGTGAAGGAAAACCAAAGAATTGAAAACAAAAAAGATATATGGTATTATAAATGCAAATAAGGATATAGTAAATATTTCTGTGAAACACCCAGAATAAATAGAAGTATACTCAAATATGTAATATAAAAAGTCCATTTACGATGAAACAAGATGAGACAAAAGGCTCAGAAGGGGGCTTCTGTCTCCAGAGAGTACTAGTGAACAACTTCCAAGTCAATACAACACAGCACCAAGTACTCAAAGGTGTTGGAGAGCTGATGAAGTAATGAGAACTAAAGAGCTGGTCCTCGAAATGAAAGAACATTTTTTAATGTTTTTCTATTTATTTATTTTGAGAGAGAAAGAGTGAGAGAGAGAGAGAAACATCAATTTCTTATCCCACTTATTTGTGCGTTCATTGATTGCTTCTTGTAGGTGCCTGACTGGAGAACGAACCTGCAACCTTGGCATATCGAGATGATGCTTTACAACCAAGCTACCTGACCTGGGGCTAGAGAACTTTTAGTATCTGCCTGCACCTCAAGGTATCTCTAATCTGGGGGGAAGGGGGGCAGCCAGAAGACTGAGAATGAGGGCTTTTGATAGGCAGAAGGCTCCTCCTAAGGGAGAGAGAAATAAGTAAAGTATAGGTAGTTTTGCAAAGCAGGGGTTTGGAGGTGAGACATCGGGGACCTCATACCCATGGCTTTTTTTTTTCCTTCAATGTACTTTATAAATTTAGAGGCTCCATGAGCAGGAGAAAAAATAAATAAACCCCTGGCCAGTGTGGTTCAGTTGGTTGAGCATCATCCCATGTACCTACAGGTCACTGGTTAGATTCTTGATCAGGACACATACCTGGGGGATTTCAGGTTCAATCCCTGGTAGGAGGCATGCAGGAAGCAGTTGATTGATTCTCTCTCTGTCGAGAAAAGAAAGAAAGAAGAAAGAAGGAAAGAAGAAAGAAAGAAAGAAAGAAAGAAAGAAAGAAAGAAAGAAAGAAAGAAAGAAAGAAAGAAAGAAAGAAAGAAAGAAAGAAAGGAAAGAAAAAGGAAAGAAAGAAAGAAAGAAGGAAAGAAAGAAAGAAAGAAAGAAAGAAAGAAAGAAAGAAAGAAAGAAAGAAAGAAAGAAAGAAAGAAAGAAAAGAAACCGAAATCTTCTCTATCTGTTTTCTACTGCTTCTATGACAAATTTAGTGGCTTAAAAGAGCACACATTTATTATCTTCAGTCCTGGAGACCAGAAGTATGGGTGTCACTGGGCTAAAATCAAGCTGTTAGCATGGCTGCATACCTTTTATGAAGCTTTAGGGGAGGGTTTGTTTTCTTGCTTCTCCAGCTCCTAGAGGCTATCTGTATTCAATGGCTCATAGTAGCTCCTTTCCATCTTCAAATCCACCTGATTCCAACCTTTAACTCAACCTTAATTCTCCCTTACCACATCACATACCACATTCCCAGGTTCTGGTGATGAAGATGTGGACATCTGTGGGGGACCATTGTGCCCACCATAATCTCTGGAAATCAGAACAAAATCTCCTACTGAGTACAACTTAGGCTCCTTGATGAACTGATAATTGATGATCCCTGAGTGGAGCAAGGATACTAATAGCCTATGACCGGCTGAGTGGACAATGTAAGGTGAGGGCAGAACAGAATGACTCAGGACCAGAGAAAAGATTGTAGACTCTGTGTGAGGTAAAGAAAGGAAAGATGAGGTGGCTGCTAAACTCGAGACAAAGATTTATGATACTGAGAGAAGCATATTAACTTTTGCTCTTCTGTTCTATGTGAAATCTCATCAAAATATCATAATTTGCAATGCCTCCTGGTGTTAAATCTGTTATTAGGGTACTGAGTACCCAGGTGGTTTGAGATGAAGAAGAGACCATCAGAAGAGTGCCGTCACATTGTTTTATACGGGGACAGAAGTTTTTCAGCAAAAACACTTGGAGGATGTTTCTCTGCTCCCTGACACAGAGTGGTTTTCTGTCTTCCTCCTTTTCCTGCCAAAGCTGTTCTAAAGAATGGATCTGATATTAATCAGCCACAACACGTACCTTACGAATTAAACATTAAATGAATTAAACATACTCTGAGGTAGTGTCACTTAAAATGTTACTTGAGCCATGAAATAAAAGGTACTCCTATCCAGATGACATGATTCTAGGCATCAAGAGATAGGCAACTTTTTGGACAGAATCACTTATTGGAAATCAGAAGCCAGTAAACCCTTTGCTATTTACTAAAAAATTATTTCTGACAGCTTATTATTAAGCTTTACTAGCTCATCATAGCCTATCAGTAACTTAATGATGAAAGGGTGAAAAGTTTACACTGTTCTGGGAGAGGGGTTTGGACCTTCAAAGCATTACTGGATCTGAAAAACCATGTGAGATGTGCCATAGCCCACCACCACAAGGCCATCCCCATTGACTGGGGATAGGTTTTCAGTACAAACACCAGTCATCCTGCAACCTTCTAGTTTACTTCAAACCCGCATTGTGCTCTTCCTAACAAGGCAAGTCATATTGGAATATTGGAATTGAAACCCCCATTTCACTCTCAACCCAGTTTCCTAATGACTCAAGTCTACGTGATCCTGACTCTTTTGAAAGGAAAGTTTAGCTTCTTGTCTTTGCTTCTCTTGGGAAAGTCTTCTCTCACACAAAAAGAGAGAGAGAGAGTGAGAGAGAGAGAGAGAGAGAGAGAGAGAGAAATAAACAATTCTCTCAGAGATAGAGAATAATTTCATAAATGAATCATCTAAAAGTTCATCGTAAAAGACCTCAATTTTGCAGTTTTTCTCCTTGACTTTGAAATAGAAAAAGAGGATAAAAGTATATAATTTAATTTTTATAATCTAAATGTTCAGGCTCCTAATGTGCCTAAGAAAATGGAAATTTAACCATCAGTGCACTATAAAGAATATTCTCTTTTCTATCTGTAGAATAATTAAATCTAAAAGAAGCTTGGAATTTATATTTTGATAGAGCAAAATCTTATTACTAAAATTGTCTCATCCTCAAGGTGAAACAAACAGCAAAAATGGAATTAGGAACAGAATGACTTTTAGTTAAACAGATGGTGAAAGTATTTAAAACCACTTGAAGTTCTATTTATTCTTGAAATGTTCAAGTAAATCACTTAGATAATCCATCTTATGTTCTTGAAAACCTTATTAATCTTGGTTTTTCAGATATTTGTCTCCATTATGAGACTTCCTAGGCTCTCTTGTATATAGCAAATTTTGTGAGCACAATAATTGTTATTAAATTTTTACTCAAGACTAAATATCACAGTCAACTAAATTAGATGGCAAATTGCTAGAATTCTAGGCTTTTGTGGAACGTCTTAAGAGAGAAATCCAAAGTGGAACTGAGCCAGAGATAGTGGAAGAGAGGGAGACAGAAAAAGAGAAACATTATCGTGAGAGAAACACATCGATCGGTTGCTTCCCACAGGTGCCCTGACCTGGGCTGGAGACCGAGCCTGCAACCAAGGGATGCACCCTTGACTGGGTCAATGCTCCAACCACTGAGGCGAGAAATGTGTTATAATTGTATAACTTGCAAAAATCTACTATAAGTATGAGTTATATCGAGCTTCCAGAAATAATTTTGAAGGAATTTGGCTCTTAAGGAATAATATGATAATATAATGTTGTAACATTTTAATGTATGTAATATTTTAATGTATGCAATATTTTAATGTATGTAATATTTCAATGAGGGGATGAGGACACATTTGTAATACCTTAACC
>NW_005370016.1:3193631-3204294 GCF_000412655.1 Myotis brandtii
CAATTTAACAGGTCATTCCTCATGTTTTAAAAAATACCTATTACACATTGCATCATGTCTTTAAAATAGCCCTTGAAAACATAAGGTGTTATTATCTCACCAACATCTTTGTTAATTGTTGATTCTCTTGAAACAAATTTATCAAGTACTTATATATATTTATGATTGTTGAATTAATATACAAACATACATTGTAATCAATCATGTTACATATTTAATTAGTAATGTTATCTGAGATTTTTTATTTCCAAGACATATCTAGAATTTAGATTATAATTATTACATTAAATTAGCCTGTCATTCAGTTTTAAGTATAATGACTCCTTCAATTGACACTGTGTTGGGCATATCTTTTATTATCCCTATTTCAAACATTTATTATGGTTTTTCATTGAACAAATTGTGATAACCTCCAAAAGAAAATTACAGAAATAAGTCTTCAGATAGATGAGGAATTAAGGATAATTAAAGGCAATTCTAGTATGGCTTGTGTCTCTCTTACTTCAAAGTACTTGATACTTTGGATTTTCTTTAATTCTTAGAGTTTGTAAGATTACTTTTTCTAATTGGGAAAAAATATGGTATTCATAAAACTTTGAAAATAGCACTGGATTTTTTTGTTTGTTTGTTTTTATAGAGAGAGAGATACTCTACCAATCAATTGGTAGCCAATTTTTGAAAAAATACATAAGTAGATAATTTGAGTTTGAGTTTTCTCTTAACAGCTTAAGTATTTGTACTAAAACAAATGACAAATAAATATATACATATTAAATTAATCTCTCATAGGCTTTTAAAATTATTTCCAAGATATTTTCATTGCAGGAAATGTTGATACCTATATATAATAAAATGAATACCTGAGTTGATATTTACTTTATAATCTCAAGAATTTAATAATAATACATCATAGATATTATCCCAAGGTTCTTAAAATTTATATTAAAACATGATACAGAGTCAGTTTCCATTTCATTAGACACTCTCACTATTTCCAAAGACATTTTATTAAAACATGTTTGATTATGTCAAGTAAATTTTCACATCATCAAAGGAAAGAGTTCTATAAAGATTTTTTAAAACAGAAATAGAAGATGTCAAATGTCTGTGCTTTGCATTCTTAGTAATTTTGGTTACTTTTGTGGAGTGCCAGCACAGCCAAGGGTTCGATGAGCCTGAGGGGGTGGGGGAGGTGGCGAAGGATGTAGAAAAGACAGACAGAGAGAATAAGCTGGGTCTAGGTGGATCTTCCTGTGCCTGGCTGAGGCCACAGAGAGATATCCAGAGGCAAGCTGAGCCTTTATTTTATAGTCAGAGGTAAACAAGGTAGTGGTCACCATAGTTACAATGTTCTTGTGAGTTTCACTTGTTTTGGCAGCACTTGCTGCACCTCCCTCAGCCCATTAGCTACCCAGATAAGATCTAGGGAGCATCATAAGGTCAAGCCTAATTATGCTAAGAGGGTTGTGCCCTCTAAGCTGGGACTTGTTTGTGGCTTTGCCAACAGGTCAGTCCGAGGCTTAACCCTATAACTGCTCCCTACAACTTTAAAAGAGACGACTTTATCAGAAAATGCTTCATGGGATTGAAATTGAGATGTTCAGGATTAGAGAGACTGGTGGAGTGTGCCCACTGTCATTCTGAAACCAAGAAACTTTAAGTATTTTTCTCAAGGTCACACAAAGAATGAATGGAAATGCTGAGAACAGATCTTGAGTTTTCTGCCTTACAATCAACTGTCCTTTTATATATTTTTTTATTGATTTTAGATAGAGAGGAAGGGAGAGAGAGAGAAACATCAGTCAGCTTTCTCCTACACTCCCACTACTGGAGATCAAGCCTAAAACCAGGTCATGTGTCCTCACCAGGAATTGAACCAGTGACCTCTTGGTGCATAGTACCATGCTCAATCCACTGAGCCATACCAGCCGGGCAAGCTGTCTTTCTCTGATGTCATTCCATATTTATACAAATGAAGATTAAAATGCCATATTGCACCTATTGTCACACACACACACACACACACACACACACAACTTAAAGACTTTAGATTTTTCAAATGTTCTCCAAAAATAATTTATTAAAATTTCAAACTATGTGGAAACTCATTAGAAAAGTTTGACACAAGGATGCCTTAGGTGACAAAGGCCTTAGGAGCTCCTTGCTCCTTTGAACCATCAACAGCATCATCTGGAACTTGTTAAAAATTCATAATTTCATCTTAGACTTAGTGAGTCAGAATCAGAATTTTATTAATATTCTCCAGGTTATTGGTGTCATGTTCAAGTTTGAGAAGCAGTCACTGATCTAAGACAACTGTAGTGGCCACATTTGCTTTCATCACATGGTGCAAATGTTTCCATGCATGGTGCAAAATGCAGGAAATCAGAATTCCACTTTATTTTACCATAGTGTTAATTTAAAATGTGCCCTTAGTTTTTACTAATTCAGTGTACCATGACCACAGATACCAAGAAAGAATTTCAGAAAACATGCAGGATATTCTGAAAACTTGAAATCCATGACAGCCATCAAGGGACTGTAAACCACTGGTCTTTCCATCAAAGGTCAGGCAGGGAAATGTAGCCTTTGATGTTGGGTGGAAAGGAAAAGTGTGGTCTGGGAGCCAGAGGAGAGCTGACTTATATGGATAGGAATACCAACCCCAGGTCCCTAATTGGCCCATCCTCATGCAAATGACATTCCAAATCCTTGCAGCTTGATTGGTCCAAAAGACATTGTCCTGATTGGTCAGAAAAGAGCTGCCCAACTCTGATTGGATGCAGAAAGCCTTTATAAGGAACTCCTTTATAAGGGCTGGCAATCCAGAGCTGGCTTCTCCATGAAGTGCAGTTTGTGTGACAGGATCCTATGCAGAAATGGCTGCTAGGCTGTTTTTTAAAAAATGAGCCCAGTTAGCCACCAGGATACCTTCTTAGTAGGTGTCTTTTGTTTTGTTTTGTTTTGTTTTGTTTTGTTTTAGGGTTCTACAGGAGCTACTCATGAAAGGCTTTGTATCCATCATTGAATTAACCAGAACTGACTCAATCTAGCATGGATCTCTAAGGGCTATATCCTTGATAATTTCCTTACAATATTGTTTGCCATTTTTTTAAGTTCAATACAGGTCAATTTATCATTTCTACAGTTAGTGCTACATTTTGGATTTTTGTTTGTATGTTTGTTTGTTTTAATCACCAAGACTCAAAGATAAGAAAATATAATGTTGACAATGTTCTTTCCAGTTGCTTGCTCACAAGGCCTGCCTGAGTTTAAATAGGCAGATTCCTATATGCACTTACCCAGACCATTCTTGGCCCCACCGGCACTACTAAATATGACTCTCCAGGGAAAGGTCTTTCTTTCTTTCCCCTGCTTTTTAATCTCTTTCCATTTCTATCTTTTACTTTATTGCTGTCCAGAAAACAAGTATGGAATGATATTGCTCATCTGTTCTGGTCATATTTACCCAGCGGTCACTTACCATTGGAGTAGGATGACGCAGTCATGGCATTAACACAATAAATTATCTTAAGAACATTTAAACCAGAATGTAATGCTGTCATTTCTGCTTTTCTTAGACAGCATCCTTCCCCATCTGTTCTGAGTTGAGAGCCAACGTGTGCTCTAGATAAATTTAATATCTGTGGGAATGCATGTGTAGAAGTTCAAAGACCAGTACCCTGGATGGGCAGTCAAAAACTAGGAAATACAGAAATGCTCCTTATTTCACACGCTGGAGGGAAAGACAAAGCAGAACCAAAACCCGTCTGTGGGAACCCCACATGTGGCATGACAGAGTGTAAGCCCCCTTCAGAAGTCCCTCTGATCTTTGTATTTTAGAGTGAGCCCCCAAAACCAAGCTTCTCTAAACTTCTCAAGGGGTGAGATCACCCATTTCCCCCAAAACCTGCTTGTGGGAATAGCTGTACTTTCCAAAGCACCGTCATCAGCACATTCCAACTCCTTTTATTGCTGTTCCCAAAGACAAAGATACAGACTTTTTTTCATTTTAATGATTCTGCTACAAATTTCTATAAGGAAACAGGATGTTCCAAATAAAAAATATAAGAATGGTACACATTTTGTATGGCCTTTGGTCTATAGTTGCTTACTATCTCCAAAACAGAAAATGGAAACTCTGAAGTCTTTCACCCACCACGTTTACCCACCTAGGGTAAATCCTTATAAATGTTCTTTCTCCCTGTATGTTTACTCCATGGCATTCTCTTTTCATTCTAAGAATTCCATCAAAACAGGAAATTTGTCTTCATATTATTTCCAAAAAGTAAGCATTTGTGTTCTATATAAACTAATTAAATCAAACATGTTAATAGGCTCTCCAAATCTCTATCTTTGCTGCCCTCTTTTTCGTATACTTATCTATCAAATACTGGGAGAGTTATGTTAAATATGCACAAAAATTCTAAACAAGGCAATCATTAAAAGTGCAATGTGAGTTATTGGAGATTTTTATAGTAAATCTTACCTAGATTTACATTTAAAAAATTATGAGAAATGAAAAAAAAATATAGAAAAAAATTTATAACCAATTTTTTTACATCAAATTTTAACCAGTCAAGAAAATATGTTTAGTACCCACTGTAGGCAAGGCACTGCACCATGCAATGTAGGCATTTGGGAATAAGTAGACAAAACTTTTATAAAATAGAATATGAAAAAGAAAATAAGGCACATATCACTTTCTATAGGAGATGGCATTTATAAAAGTTCTAAAAGAGTTCAACAAACAAAAGACTAATGGAACCCAATCTGGCTAGGACTAACCAGATTGTTTAAAATGCTCCCAGAAGAAGCAGTGGAGTCTTAAAAATGAGTAAAATTATGACAGAGAAAAATAGAGAATATATTTTACAAAAATGAGAAGGCAATAAAATATTGGCTTGATCAGGAAAAGAGAGGTTTGCTAACTTGTTTGGAGTATAGGGTTCATAATATGTCTGGGTGAGGATTACCTTTTAAGTATGAGGATTGTTATGGGCTGAATTGTATTCCCCCTAAGATTCTTATGTTGAAATTTAAACCCCCGTACCTCAGAATGTGACAATTTTTTGAGACATGGCCTTGAAGTGATAAGTTAAAATCAAATCATTAAGCCTGAACCTAAAGTCTAATCCTATTGTACTGATGTCCTTATGAAAAGAGGAGATTAAGACACACAGAAGAAACACCAGGGGTGCATGAGCAAGGAAAAAAGGCTACGTGAGGAACCCTGGAGAAGGCCGCCGCCTGTACGCCAGTGAGAGGAGCCTCAGGAGAAACCAAACCTGTCCATGCCTGATCTTGGACTTGCAGCCTCCAGAATCATGAAAAAAATAAATGCTTGTTGTTTAAGCCACCCTGTCTATAGCATTTTGTTATGGAAGCCTCAGCGGACAAGTACAGGGATGTAATAACAACAACAAAAAAGAATGATGACCGTTTGCCCTTGGCTAGCTTGTGTGCAAGTGTACACTTTCTTTTAAAGCATTTACTATTAGTTTTAATATCAGCTGGTATTAACATGAAGACCCCTAATGCCTGCTGCTTGTTATAGCTGATATAACTCCAAATGTCAAAGCCATCTACATCTAACATCACTCCAGCCAGATCAGACCTCCTAGAAAAGTCTTCTAGCTCAAGGAAAGCTAACAAATATCTATAAATAATGAAGATGAGCCCTAACTGTTTTGGCTCAGTGGATAGAGTGTCGGCCTGTGGACTGAAAGGTCCCATGTTTAATTCCGGTCAAGGGCATGTACCTTGGTTGTGGGCACATCCCCAGTAGGGGGTGTGCAGGAGGCAGCTGATCGGTGTTTCTCTCTCATCGATGTTTCTAACTCTCTATCCCTCTCCCTTCCTCTCTGTAAAAAAATCAATAAAATATATTTTAAAAAAATAAAATAATGAAGATGAGTTAAAGGGACACATATGAAAATATGAATATGGGCAATATATTGATAGGATTATTGTATGATGCTTAATTTCACCTAGGGTAAATTCTTATAAATGTTCTTTTTCCCTGTATACTTACTCTATGATATTCTCTTTTCATTCTAAGAATGCCATCAAAACAGGAAATTTTTCTTCCTATTATTTCCAATAAGTAGTCATTTGTGTTCTATATAAACTAACTAAATCAAAAGTGTTAATAGGCTCTCCAAAGTATGAGGTTATTAGAATTCTCTATATGTATTTATTTGAGTGATATTCAGTTTTGTCCCTGTTCAGGCTCCCCTACCTACTACACCAGTTAGGGCTTCTAAAGAGTGACCTGCAACTTAATCATACTTGGGGATAAGTGAACAGCATGATATTCATCCTTCATTCATCTGCTGGCCTAGGTTTAGGTGTCGTCTGTAAAAAGCACACCAAGCGTATATACAGATAGTAGAGCAAACATGACTTATACAACTTAACTTAGCCTTGGTTTTAAATAATTTACCTGCTAATTTAATATTCTTCTAAGATTTTAGCAGTTCTAATTTGTGAAAACAATAACTTCACCAGAAGTACTATACTAACTAGTATTTTTATTACCAGATCAGACCTCCTAGAAAAGTCTTTCTGTTTAATGGTGAGAATGTTCTTTCTCTATAAAGACTGAGTGATTTACTGAAAGACTAAAGCTATACCTCCTGCTTCTGTTCCATCTCCCATAGTAGTTTGATATTCTTCAGAGTGCATAGTATATAAATATGGAAAACATAAACCATAGCTGGAAGGTGTCAAAGATATCCATTACCCTATATAATAAAAGCCTAATATAAAAATCGACCAAATGGCAGAATGACTGGTTGGCAGGGGGTGGGGCTGGCAAACAGGCAGCTCCAGGCAGCCAAGGTGGATGCCAGTGGGCAGAGGGAAGGATGGCAATCAGGGGGCAGCGGCAACTGGCAGTGGCAGAGGGGTGATGGGGGGGGGCAGAGCTGGCCACTCACCAGCCAGCACTATCCCCCTACCCTGATCGTCTCATAGGTCACCTCCCACAGAGGCAGACATCCCCTGAGGGCTCCTGGTCTGTGAGAGGGCGCAGGCCAGGCTGAGGGGACCACCCCCCCCACGAGTGCATGAATTTTCATGCACCAGGCCTCCAGTATTCAGAGTGCATAGTATATAAATATGGAAAACATAAACCATAGCTGGAAGGTGTCAAAGATATCCATTACCCTATATAATAAAAGCCTAATATAAAAATCGACCAAACGGCAGAACGACTGGTTGGCGGGGGGTGGGGCTGGCAAACGGGCAGCGCCAGGCAGCCAAGGTGGATGCCAGTGGGCAGGGGGAGGGGTGGCAATCAGAGGGCAGCGGCAACTGGCAGTGGCGGAGGGGTGATGGGGGAGGGAGGCGGAGCTGGCCACTCACCAGCCAGCACCATTCCCCGACCCCGATTAGCTCACAGGTCACCTCCCACAGAGGCAGACATCCCCTGAGGGCTCCTGGTCTGTGAGAGGGTGCAGGCCAGGCTGGGGGGACCCCCCCCCCACGAGTGCATGAATTTTCATGCACCAGGCCTCCAGTATTATCATAAAAAAAATGAATAAGGAATAATTAAAGGAAGGCCAAACATGGATCAATAATGAGAATGCATCATAAGGGTTTAATCAATTTAATTATGGGCCCTTGAGGTATGGAGGAAAAAATGTCAGGAAGATGTTTCAATCTTGCTTATAAACCAATAAAACTTAAGCTCTTTATGATTCTAATAAAGAAAGAAAGAATATAATTTAAGCAGTTCAGTTTGTTGGGACAGCAAGATGAGCAATATGATATTAAAAATATTGATTTTGTCATATGATCTCCCACTCTTAGATGTTATAGAAAAAAATAACTGTTTAATAGTAAATCCTTCTTATGTAGATAGTAAAAAATTAAAGACAAAGAATAATGGAGCACTAAATTGATAAAAGACCATTTCATACTTTATGGTTACTTTATCTTTTTTTTTTTACTGTGCAATGATTTGGTGAAATCCATAAATTTTGCCTTTTGTAGTCAAGAAACTGACAGATGTATTTGACTACAGAAATGTTTCTGAACTTGTTCCAAAAGAGATATGGAAAAGAAAATGTTTGGCTTATGCATATATTCATCCTTACAGGGATTTCAGAAAACACATTTTTTTGGCATAGCTAAGTGAGGTTTTAAAATCAGAATTCTAAAAAAAATAACCCTTACACTGCATGCATCTTTGTTAGCAAAGATGGAGGTCTATTTAAGTACAGAGCATATACTTTACTATTGATGAAAATAAAAAGCACACATTTTGCAAAATAAAGCCTATTTAATTATGTTTTAGCAAACATGTTAATAATATTCATCATCACCAATAAGTATTCACCATGAATATTCAGTACAGGTTTCTGGGTATGTGAACGCACCAGATGTAATATTTTTAAGTAATACATAATTTTCTTATTTGCAGACAACAGATAGTCTATTCCACAACTTGGAGCATCAGTAGATTTATTAAAGGATGTTTGAACTCTCATGGCATTGCAGAAAGACCATAGGGTGAGCTTCCAGAAATAATTTGTTAAACATCAGGGCACAACGGGTCTACTGAGGGAGATGCTGCTGCTGCAGGGGACAGAGGTACCGGTCTCTGCCTCCGCCCATGCCAGCAGCAAGAAGTGAGGTCCCTCTCATTTCCCATGACGCTCTCATCCAATTCAGACTTTGGCAAGGATGTGTCCATTTGTGATACATTAGTTACATATCCACACACTCGCACTAGCAGAAAATTTTATTTTATTTGGGGAAAGGTAATTAACTGTCCGGAGTGACTCAGTGGTTTAGTGTCGACCTATGAACTAGGAGGTCACAGTTCAATTCCCAGTCAGGCCACATGCCTGCGTTGTGGGCTCAATCCCCAGTGTGGGGCATGCAGATTTCTCTTTCATCATTGCCATTTCTATCTCTCTCTCCCTCTCCCTTCCTCTCTTAAATCAATAAAGATATTTTTTAAAAATAGGTAATTAACAATGTGATAATGTAATGAACTATCAAAATATGAATAAAAAGTATTTTTAAAGTTTTGGGTAACCACAAATGGCAAATATCTATTTCTATACACCACCAATTTATATTTCATTAGCATTACCAGATTTTCTTTTTAAAGAGCTTCACTATTTATAGTATGTAAACATTTACCTAAATTCTATAATAATTATCCACTCTTATTAAGAAAGTACAATATATGCAGGCTGCTAGGGAATGGCCCACTGTTGGAGAAGGTCATAAAATACCTTTTTTATTATTAACTCTTGAGTAGTGTTATCATTAAGGTTAGCTACAATATATTTTACACTGTCTTTCTCCCAAGTGAAGTGTCAATATTGGTACTTCAAAATAGCTTAAACCACATAAGAATATAACTTTGTGAGTATTTTTTAAAGTAATCACTTTTATAATTTCCAGTCCTGTGAGGAAATATCTTTGCAAATATTACCAGTGTTTGCTTTTCTTGTGAAGGAAATAATGTGGCCATTATCTTTTCTTTATAAACTCCAAAAAGCCTTTACCACCCTTCTCTTGTTTACTTGTGATGGTAATATTTGTTTAAAGTGAGTCAGCTGAGAAAAAACTATTCATTTATTTCAACAGATGAATAATTTTGAACACTAGAAGACAAGATGTGCTGGGTAAAGTAAAACCCTTTTCGTTTGTTTTCTGTCTGAATCATTCTGAGTGGTACTCACTTTACAGAATTGTTAGAGAATTATGGGAAAGTTTAAAAGACAAACACATGGTGAAATAGAGGACAGGCACACAGGAAATGCTCTGTGGCTGCTTCTGCCTTCAACTTTTCCTCTATTCAATCCAATTCAGGAAACAGTTATTGAGTGCCTTCTACCTGCCAAGTGTTTGCTGGGCATTGTGGTGAGTAACCTCAGGTCACCACCCTCAAGCCTTTTACAGAAAGTATAGCAAACATTTATTTCCAAAACAAGTTGAACAAACCATGAGAGGGCCTATAAGTACAAAGGTGCCTTAGCAGTGTTTTGAAAAATAAGTAGGAGTCCAATAATCCAGGAACATATGCCATAGGAGTAAAATCAGTTCTGCTAATGAGTGATTCCTTCTAAGTAACAAAATGTAGGAGACTTGGTAAAACAGACAGCCTTGCCCTGGCCAGTGTTCTCAGTGGTTAGAGCAGCACCAAAGGGTCTTGGATTTGATTCCCAGTCAACGGCATGTACCTGGGTTGCAGGTTCAATCCCTGGCCCTGGTTGGGGTGTGTGCAGGAGGCAACCAATTGATGTGTCTCTCTCACATTGATGTATCTCTCTCTCTCTCTCTCTCTCTTTCTCTCTCTCCTCTTCCCTCCATTCCTTCCACTCTCTAAAAATCAAAGGAAAACTATCCTTGAGTGAAGATTTAAAAAACAAACAAAAAACAGATAGCCTGTCAACTATTAGTCTAAATATTAATAATTTTACATAGATTTGGACACCTCCAACTCCTTTCATTCATCTCACATAGACTGAGGCATTCTTTGAGAAACAGAAGCATAATATAGTATTCTTAAATTCAGTTAATGGGAAAAATTAGTCCTGAATCTATTGTTTAATGTGGAAGAGAATAAAATTTACATTGAAGAGATAACCACTCAGGGAAGAGTGGCTTTCCTACCACTTGTAGTAGTAAGTAGGCAATA
>NW_005370016.1:3204371-3216369 GCF_000412655.1 Myotis brandtii
CAATGTGTGGAACAATGGAATTGAATACAAGCCTAGCTTGAAGGAGGTTCAGCCATTAGGGGAGAAGAAGTGAAAGGTAAGAACTATTTCAAGGGAACAGTAAAAGGAATATGGCACAGAAACCCAGGGACAGAGGAAGCTATATATGAAACTAACATTTTTTTTTCACTAAAAGAATGGGATATAGAAATCAGTTCTGATTGCAAAATTGCAATGTAAGCTCACAGAGGGGAAAACTTAGTTGATAGGACAAAGAGCACAGCAAGTGTCAGCACTCTGAAATTTCCAGAATTCTGTGGTCATTTTTCTATTATCCAAACTGAATACTTCAGGTCCTTATCACATGTGAAGTTATATAATCCCCAAATCTCATTTTGAAAAGTTCCTTGAAGTTCTTTTTGTCACTTGTCATGTCCAGTATCACCATATGTAGTTAAGAGGTTTGCACTCTGCAAAACTCTAAGGGTACTACTTTCAAAGTCTCCACACTGGGCAATGTTCATAATGCATCACTGTACGCAGTGGACCTACAACTCCCATCTTGAACTTCCTCTGCCAGCTTGGGTGTGATCTCTTCTGTTCATATTAGCATGTGGCATCCATGCAACTTCAGGTTCATCTGGCTCACTTCCTACCCAACTTGGTACATGCTATCTCCCTTCAGTCCTCCAGGTGCCGCTAACCATTGATTGCATCTTCAAAAATGATCTCTTGTTCTCGCTCTCTCTCATGTGCCCATGCAGACACATACACACACACACAATTTAAAACTCCATATAAGTAACATGTCCAATGGTCCTAAATAGTTGTTCATTTTTTGTTTCCAAATAAGACTATAAAGCTATTCTAAACTATTAGAGTCATAGACCAAAAAGAACAAAGAAACCAACAAAACAATGATAATAACAAATATCATCCATAAGATAATAAATAATTCTAGAAAGATACCTGGGAAACTACAAAGTTATAAATTCAAGGGTTAAAGTCCATTATTATTCCAAAGGGTGCTGATAATATTTATTTATCCATTATTCTAAGCTGCTTGTCAAGTCCAAATTGAGGTGTCAGACACGGAGTGATGAGATTGAGTCTCTATATGAAACCCAGCAATGTTCACTGATCTCAATTTACCTGGGAGAAATCTAACACCTGGCGCTAGACAGGGCAGGTGGACAGCAGCAGCTCCACTTGCCAACTAGGCTTCACGATAAATTTAGAATTCTGAGTAAATAAATATGGCTAGGTAACCTTTGCCAGCTCTTCTTGCAACTGGACAAAACCAAAGAGAAAACAAAGGGCATAGCCACAGGCACGCTAGAAAAGTAAGCTGTGAGGGTCTCAATATTATGTTTGTACCTCCTACATGTCTGTGCCATGCACAGATTTGGGGCTGCCTGCCATGTAGTCTGTGGTTCCAGGGTCCAGACTCAATAGGGAGTCAGGAGTATAAACCATGAATTGAGGATGTGTTATAGACTAGACTAGAATAATATGTTCTACTTTGTGTGCCTCCATGTGCTGCTTCTAAAATATTTACTGCCTCCATCAGATTTAACTAAAGAAATGTAGGTTGAGGAAATAAATGCCTACAGAAGGAGGAAGATTAAAGAGTTAAGTTAGTACAGTCATGTTTGGGTAATAACTCGGGTATACCAACAAACCACGTCCCTGCTAATTGCTGGTTGCAAATGGGCCGCCTTTAAAATCTGCCACCCCCACTATGAAAGGGTCTGCTTCCCCCTGCTGGAAGCATCCAGAGCTGCACTTACTCCAAGAATTCTTTTCACCAATCAGAGTAAAAGCTACCATTTATCATGGGCTTGCTCAATAAATGGTTCAGTATATAAAAATTATATAACATGCCCCTTTCCTCCTGTGCACAACCTGATCTTGCGTGAGTTCTGATGTTGTGGCTATAATTCTCTCTGGGCTTCTGCTTGACTACACTAAAGCCCATGGAATAACATGGTTGAACACTCTCATATTCAAAAAATACTCTGCAGGCCTCTGGCTGTCTCACATATATGCCTACATGTTCCACTAACTCTCAAAACCGGCAATCTCTAATTTCTTAAGAGGGAGAAAGCCTTCTATTCATTCTCTAAATATCATATTATTTTTCTTCTTCTTATATTATTATATTGTTTCTTTAGATAGAGGCCTGGTGCACGAAATTTGTGCAAGGGTAGGGTCCCTAGGCCTGGCCGGCAATCAGGGCTGATCAGGTTCCCCACCTCCTCCTTCCCTCACCACCCACAATCCGCCACCGCGCGGTTCCTGGCCTCCCGGCCTCCACATCTCCTCCTTCCCTTGCTCCCTCAGCACCCTGCCGCCTCCACCATTGGTCACCTGCCATGTTCCGTGCCACCCCCTGGTGGTCAGCGCATGTCATAGCGAGCAATCAAACTCCCGGTCTCCTGGTCAAACTCCCGAGGGGACAATTTGCTTATTAGCCTTTTATTATATAGGATATTCCTTTTCTTCCAGACAGAGAAATGTTCAGGATCCTGTGGAGGACTTTCTTCTTTAACCAATTATATACTTATTTACCTAGAATATATCCTAAGTACATTAGTTATTAATGCAAATTGGAAGTCAATTGAAAGACAAGTTTCCAAAACAACTTTATGTGAACCACAAATAAATTCATCAATATTCACACATATATGATCTACTCTCATATTTTATGGACAAGGTGAGGAAAATGTGACTATTTGAAACTGAAGTTAATAAATTCTCAGTGACTATGAATAGCTGCAGGAGTTTCTGAATAAGTAAGTAGCATATCATAATTATGGCTGGTAGTTATTTGGATGTTTTCCAGTTGTTGTCAGGAAATGAGGTGTATCTTCAGGAAGATAATTAAAAGAACACTGTAATATAATTTTCTGGAACAGTAATAAACACTCACAGATAATGACTATCAAAGACAAATTGGTTCTTTGCAATTAAGTTTGTTTTCCAAATAGAGTTTGTGTGTCACAGAGAAGATTTCTTAGATGGAACTGATCTCTGATGATTCATGGCAGATGGGAAAACAAAAACATTCCCAGTTTTGAGATTTTGAGAGATGAATGGGGACTAGTTGATTAAAAAGTTTCAAGTTGGGAGAGAGGAGAGCTAAATATAGGTGTTCTTTATAAAGCTATGCTCTATTTACAGGAAAATTATGGGAATAATATTTTGTCTCATTTGACCATTCCCTGGTCAGAACAAGGTAAGTCACTATCTTCTATAAGTGACAATATCTATTGGTAACCTTGAACTTGAATTCATAATTTTCACACTGCAACAACAAATTCTACAACATATCCAATTTCACTGAAACATATAGACACCAGAGTTCAAAAGAGGTAAGGCTCTAACAGTGGGAGATTAGAATACAAAGTCAAAAACTATTTACTTTAATAGTCTCATGCAGGAAACTTGTGTTGTCCCTGTCAGATTTTCATCTCTGCTATTATTATAACACTGTTACAGCTGCTGTCAAAGCTTGATGTAAATCAGCAGAGCTTATTTGAAGGTTTTATTTTGGGATAACCTGGCAATTAAAATTGGTCAAAGGGGCCCGGCCAGTGTGTCTCAGTGGTTGAGGGTCAACCCATGAACCAGGCGGTCACGGTTTGATTCCTGATCAGGTTACATGCCCAGGTTTAGGGTTCCGTCCCAGATCAGGATGTGTAAGAGAGGCAACCAATCAACATTCCTCTCTCTCTCTCTCCCCATCTCCCTTCCTCTCTCTCAAAGAATCAACAAAATCATATTTTTAAAAAATTAAGGTGAAATAAAAATACTAAAAAAATAAGGAAGATGACCCAGTCATAAAATATGAAAACATTGTAAGAGAGGATTATAAAGCATTTTGGGAGGGATATAAAGACTGATAAATTTGACCACATTAAAACTTAAAATTGCTCCAAACTCAGTTCTTCAATGAAAACTTATATATAAGATATTAAACAAAATAAAGTAGTAATTGTTTGGCATCATTTAAATGACATTGTTCAATAGATGTTAAAGTAGCTTAAAGTTTTGCTTAGATGAATTTCAAAGTTAATAGTGTATATAAATGATAGTGAATTTTTTGTTTTTATAAATACTATTAGAACAGTTCCTACCACATAGTAGATACTCAGTAAGTAATTTTTAATGACTGAACAAATTAATGAATATTTGAGAGTGACTAAAACAATTCAAGTTAAATAGATCTCTAAGTTTTATAGCAATGTATTTTAATTCTTTTAAATTTCAAAGATAATTTCTGGTCCTAATTAAAACCAAAAATATTGATAGAAGAGATTTTGGTGATATTCAAGTAACAATTACATTATGATTTTTAAAAACAGTGAAATAAATCTGAAGATACAATTCAAAATAATTTAGGACACAAAGCATACTAAAATGAAAAATGCATGAATAAGAAAAATGATAATATTATTGTTCGGTACTGTTCAATTTTCTAAAAATGTCAAGCTAGGTATCAAGTAATGAAACTTTAATATATTTTTGTAGAATCTAATAACTCTTACTGATCTAAAGCACAGAATTCTTAAGTATCTCTTCATTATTTTTTTATTGGCATGATGATTTATGAAATAACTTAATAGTTATTCTATCTTATCAGCATTTCTATCTTGAAAATAAAATTAAACAGCTGTTTCTAGTATAGTGACATAGATTTATAGACATATGGTTTTCAAATTAGTAAAATTTCCTCTAAGTTAAATTTATTGCTATATCTTAGTATATTCTCTTAGTTTCTTAGTTTTAAAGAGAAAATAGGAGTAAAATACTGTTAAATTTTTGTGGGTTATTAAGTTCTATAAAAATAAGATAGCCATTGATCTGATTACAATGTATTCTTTTCTTATTTATGTTTTATATTTCTTCCCCTTTTTGTTGTATTCAGGCTCTCAGTGGATAGGACAATGCCCACCTTCGTGGAGGAGGGTGATCTTTACTCAGTTCACTGATTCAAAAGTTAATATCTTCTGCAGAGACTCTCAAAGACACACCCAGAAATAATGTTTACCATTATTGGGGCATCCCTTAGCCCTGCCCAGATGGCACATATAGTTAATCATCACATTGGGAAAATAAATATAACATTGTGTATTACAGAATGGCTATGACTTCATAAAAAACCACAGCTGATTATTTGTTCACATGGGATGTTTCTGGAGCATTGTTATGGAACTCCAGCCTCTCTCAGAACAGACTTTGCAGCGTGAGTGGAGGGAATGGAGTTATCAATTAAGGATTCACTTTCTTACACTTTCCATGTGTAGACTAGATAAGTAGAAGGTGAATAAATTAGTTAGATTACATTTCTGAAGTCTAAATATCAAGAAATTATCCCTTGATAGAAAGGGAGTGCTACTCAGGAGAATTATGATCGGTCTTTGGTTTAATAAACCACTCAAAGTTGAAAATAAGGTCTGGACCCAAAGCGCTGATTTATCAAGGACTAATTGTTCCTTAGGGAACTCTGTCCCTTTCTGTGGGCAACTTCTTTCCAGACTTGTCCTCCAGGTTCCAGAGGGGCATTTCCAACAGCCTAGTTGGCATCTCCACTTAGATGTCCTAGGAGCATCAATGTTTCAATTGTTCTAAAAGTTAATTGCTTATAAGCCCTGAGCAGAAAAATAGCATGCATTCTCTTTGTTGCATTCCTTCAGTATTGCATGTCAGGAACCTTGAAATTATATTGGACTCCCCATTCTCCCTCACCTTTCATTTGTAATCTGTCATCAAATCCTGCAAATGTTAAAGCCTAAATAGCTTTTAAATGTATAAGTCATCTGCAGATCCAGTATCTATAGCCACCATCCTTAAATGATTTTATGCAATTGCTTCTCAATTCTCTGCATTCCTCCACTCTTAATTCTTTCATCTCTATTTTCCCACACCCACCAAACAATGCTTAGCATGACTAACAGAATGGTTTTTGAAATATGAATTTACAATAGTTCATAACTATGTAAAATATATAAAATAATATTACATAAAACATCCTACATAATAAAAGGGTAATATTCAAATCAACCAAACGCAGAACAACCAGTCGCTATGATGCACACTGACCACCAGGGGGCAGATGCTCAACACAGGAGTTGCCCCCTGTGGTCAGTGCACTCCCACAGTGGCAGCACCGCTCAGCCAAAAGCCAGGTGAGCACAGTAGTGGTGGCAGGAGCCTCTCCAGACTCCGAAGCAGCACTAAGGAACAGCAAGCAGGTGGGCGGTAAGGAGAGAGGGCTCTCGGACTGCGAGAGGGATGTCTTAGGCATGGGGAGCGGGCCTAAGCCGGCAGGTGGACATCCCCCAAGGGGTCCCGGACTGTGAGAGGGTGCAGGCTGAGCTGAGGGACCATCCCCAGTGCATGAATTTTCATGTACTGGGCCTCTAGTTATAATATATGTATATTAACCTTAAGATAAATAATAACAAGTTCATGACTCTGATAATCTAAAATATATATATATGTTTTCTTATATGTAAAGACATCAAGTAGCTTATTAGATTGACAAAACACTTTTATTTCCCAAGGGAAAAAATAAAAGAAGAGTGTGATGATTAATTTTATGTGTCAGCTTACCCGGGTCATGGTTGTCCAGGTTAAATATCTGGTTAAATATTAGTCTTGATGTGGCTGTGAGGGTGTTTCTGGATGAGATTAACATCTGAATCAGCAATCTGAGTAAAGCAGATTACTCTCCCCAATGTGGACGGGCCTCATCCAATCTACTGAAGGCCTGAACAGAACAGAAAAGACTGATTAAGGCAGAATTCACTCTCTCTGCCTGTCCTTGAGTTTAGACATCCATCCTCTCCTACCTTCAGACTCAGACTTGACTATAACTTACACCACAGTTCTCATGGTCTCCAGCATTCTAACTGCAAACTAATGCAGAAGGTTAGGCAGCAGAGAATTTATTCAAGGTCATACCATAAGGACAGTATGGTTAAGGCACCACTGAGGAATCCTTACACATGTCTCCCCTGCCACACCACCACAAGCTCATATGTTTTGTGTGATGATCATTACACTTGTAACTCTGCTATGGCTTTAGCTATCCTGGCATCTCAGTTTTAGTGACTTCAAACGCAAAGTCTCACATGGAAGCATCCAGTTAACTAGTGTCAGAGGGTGGGGGGACGAAATGCCCAGAACCTTTGTTTTCTGTAGGGAAAGAATAGTATCAGCATCCCATCAAAGACTTACACTGGGGAAATTTAAATTACGAAGGGAATTCAGAGAGTGGTCAGCAAAATAAATGCCAGCCTCAACTATTATGATGTTCAGAGCACCTGGTAAGATAGACTTTACCTATCTTCCCAGCTTGATTTCCCAAAATTTCTCAAAATACTTTCTCCATCAAAGGGTCTTCATACATATTGTTTCCTCCTTGTTTACCTACCTTTTAGTAATCATTCTTATCTCAGCTCAGTATCACTTCCTCAGGAAAGCCTCATATACTATATAAATTATTCTCTTATATACTGATAACACCAGGTAACTTCCTTCTTACCAATTATATTAATAATTTATATTCATTTTTTAATACCATCTCCCCTACTAGACCTTAAGATACATGAATAATGTAATCATGTCTGTTCTCGCTCATTTTTATAATCTTGAAGTTCATAAGTAATAACAAATTATTGGGGAGAATGCTCAAGAATAGGAATAAAAAGCCAAAGGAATTACTGTTCTAAGAGCAATAACAGTAAAGAAAGGTAAACTTTGTATTAATAAAGATGTGGTTGAAGTGTCAGGAAGTGACAGTGCTCATTTTTATAATCTTGAAGTTCATAAGTAATGACAAATTATTGGGGAGAATGCTCAAGAATAGGAAATAAAAAGCCAAAGAAATTGCTTTTCTAAGAGCAATAACAGTAAAGAAAAGGTAAACTTTGGATTAATAAAGATGTGGTTGAAGTGTCAGGAAGTGACAGAACACAGCCAGTATGAAGAAAAGCGGTCAGTGATTGCCTTACTCTGATTTTCTAAGAGGGTTCTGTCTCTTGGGATGTAGATTCTGCTCAGACTGGCCATACAGCATGTTCTAATTTTTCTTTTTTGATTATAACCCTGGAAAGTTTATATTGTTATAACAGACACAAAGGAATATGAACTTTCTATGGTCAGGTTATATACACTTTTCAGGGGCCAGCAGTCGTATTTCTAGAGTTACTTGAGCAATTCACACTGAAGATTGGATATGCTATAGAGAATGTTCTGGGGGGGGATCTAGAAATTTTGCACTATGAGGTTCTCAATTATTCCTGAAGTTAAATAAGGCTTCTGCTAACCAGAGAACTTGGTAGAAAGAGTGTCAGTGAAGAAGTTACTGATACTGAAAAGTTTTCTATTCTCCAAACTCAAAATATGTGTGTACCTATGGCTAAATATATTTAGACATATATATGTCTAACTACGTATATGCATGTTAGAAATAAATATGTGGATGTTTGTATATATATCTGCATATCTATATATCTGTATTCAAGTACACAGATATATAGATACTAGAGGCCCAGTGCATGAACATTTGTGCACTGGAGGGGTCCCTCAGCCCGGCCTGCCCCCTCTCACAGTCCAGGAGCCCTCCCAGGATGTCCTACTGATGGCTTAGCCACAGTCTGGCCTACCTCTGTGGGAGGCAACTGGGCCGATCAGGGGAAGGCAAAGCCCTGATCACACTGCTGCTGCTGCCACTGCTGGCCGCTGCAGCTGCCTGAGCCTCAGCCTGGCCCTTGCAGCAACAGCTGCCATCCACGGCTTGCCTGAGCCTCAGCCAGGCCCTCACAGCAGCAGCTGCTGCGGCTTTGTCAGGAAGGACTCCAGAAGATGTCCGGTCTAATTAGCATATTACCCTTTTATTAGTATAGATTCTATACACATTTATACTAGTATATGTTTCAAATATTTAGGTCATCATGAAGCATCTAAAGGAATTTGTATACCAGCCTTGCTAAAAATAACATTTTTTTAGAATTAAAATGTTATTCCTCTGCTTCTGTAACCTATTTTGATTAATTATATTTTACCTAGAACACCATATATATTCTGAGGATGTTATCAGAAGTTTTGTTTTCTATTAATTGAACTATATTATGTTTCTAGCATAAGTTATTTTCCCTATTCTTTTGCAAAACACTTTCATAGATATTAAAACTGATGATGAAAAATTCTTCCGATACGCAAGAGAAATCAATTCTGAACAAATTAAGAAAAATAAATAACTAAATTTCAATTTGTAAAAATCTGTGTCACCAGTGAGTAATACTTAAATATGGTGCTTACAGGAAGTTGAATATTATGACAAATTGGAAAGTAACATTGGGAAAATTCCAAGATTTAAAATAGAGCACCTTCAATAAATGTCATAATAAACGAGTCAGGAATCGTCAGACGCCTTTCAGGTTGCTGCGAGAAAGTGACCTTATCTCTTGCCAAACTGAGGATGCTGTCAGTCTGAAATATTGTTGTTGAAGAAACAGAATAGTTGTCCTTTGAAATTGCCCACAGTCTGGATTTTGCTGATTGCATCACATTCACATTCAGTTTTTATTTTCTTCATTTTGACAAAGCTACTTCAAAAGTAGTGTCATCTTCTCTCACACTGAGATATGTAATATTTAGTTGTCTCTATTTTTATGATGTTAGCAGCAATTGATATATGTTTGATTATTTTTTGTACAAGTTTCAAATTAATGGATTAGTTCATTGACATTGTCTAATAATGAGTTATTAGCTAATATTTTAGTATCATTATGAACCCACACATTTAAAAACAGGGGTAAGCAAAAGTAGGTTTAGGAGTTATACACCCATTCTTGGCACACCAAATCCATGCTGCTCAGTTTAGGAAAATCTTCAACATCAAATGATGAGTTCAGTTATGGTCATGGGACAGAATAAAAAGACTCAGTAAATTATCTATGGGGCTTAGTAAAGTTTTCAAATAAATGAAAAATGACTAAGAGGTTCCAGGCAGGGAAAAAAAAAAAAAAAGGGGTTGGTATTGTAATAAAAAAGACAACACTTGTAAGGACTAAGACTATGATAAAGTATTTTGTGCTCAGAGAACTGTAAGTAATTTTATATTACAACTATGTTGAAGGGAAGTTGGGGTTGACCATCACCTATAACAGGGAATGAGGCCAGAACTTAAGCAGAATCCAAATCTTTGAGGACCTTTATATCTCTTACTAAGCAATTTGTACATTCTTCTCTAATTATAGAAAACTTTTACATGGTTTTAAGTAGGAGATTTGAATGACCAGTTTGATATTTCATGATAAAAAAAGAAAAGAAAAGAGCTGATTGGAGAAGGAAGAGACCTGAAGTACAGGACCCAATTGCCAAACAATAACTCAGAAAGAGAAGTTAAGTTCTAAAGTAAAGAAGTAGCAGTGGGAATTGAAGCAAAAGGACCCATATTTCTGAGTTATCTTAGTGGGTGCTTTACTGGCTTCTGTCTCTTCAGTGCTTTTCTCCACAGTGCTGTGCTGCTCACTGACAGCAAAGGACCTCTCCAAATACGCTTCACATTGGGGATGAGAAGTCTGTCATATGCCAAAGCACATCAGATATTTTCTTCTTCTCAAGAAACACAACTCTTACGTTGAAATTTCTATGTTTAGGTCTAATAAGTGATGCTGCTTCACAGTCCTCAATGTGTCAGATAATTTGGAAGAGACATTACCAGATGCAATATTTTATTTCTGACTTTGGATAGATTTTTAAAATTCTCACACAATTAAAATAATTCAGATCTTGTAAAAAAATAAAACTAGAAATCTGACAATTGAAGTTATTAGAAAACTGTACTTCCAAAAATTTCAGTGAAAATAAAACAATAAATATAGCACACTAAATAAAGGGATAATCAACACATCTTAAATTAGATACTTCCATTCCTTGAGGAACACATAGGTTATAAGTAAATAAATCAATAAAGCTTTACTTTATAATAATGGATTTTTTTAACTGAAAACTTATCTTTTTTCATTTTCTATGGGATTTTTATAAAATTCTTAGCCATGCTGCTGATAATTTAAATATTAAGGTGTATGTAACAGATTATATATTGAGAGTAAATCAGAGAGTGAAGTTGAGAGAGAGAGAGAGAGAGAGAGAGAGAGAGAGAGAGAGAGAAGAAATCTGCAACATTTTCATTGATTTCCTAATGGTATGGCCTGAGATTTTTGCCTACCCCCAGTCTCCAAACATCATCTCAGGGGCCATACAATAATTTGGGTGTTTCAAAGGGCAAAATCTCTGAGCAATCTTCATTGAAACCAGTCAGATAGACATGATTGCATATATACTTTCAAACTGTTTTTCCATTTAATGTTCCCCCCATAATGACCTCATGACAAAATACACCAAATATTTGAGAACTTGGGTCTGGCTCTGCCAGCCTTTCTCTCTCTCTCTCTCTCTCTCTCTCTCCCTCCCGCCCTCTCTCTCTCTCATTTAATTTAAATTATTTATGTTGAAAGTATTACATATGTCTCCTTTTCCCCCCATTGACCCCTCTCAGGCCACTTCCCTTTCCCCAGCACATGTCTCCACCCCCTTACTGTCTGTGTCCTTTGGTTAAGTCCTTTGGTTGATCCCTTATCCGCCACCTCCCACCTTTCACTGCCTTCCCTCTGAGGCTCGATGGTCTGTTTGATGCATTTATGTGTCTGCATCTATTTTAGTTCATCAGTTTATGTTGTTTATTACAGTATATTCCACAAATGAGTGAGATCTTGTGATGCAGTATTTATCTTTCTCTGATTGGCTTATTTGACTTAGCAAAATGCTCTCCAGATCCATCTATGCTGTTGCAAATGGTAAGAGTTCTTTCTTTTTTACAGCAGTATAGTATTCCATTGTGCAGATGTACCACAATTTCTTAATCCACTCATCTGCACCCAGAAATCTATGACTTTTTTATATACCAATAATGAATTCACAGAAAGAGAAATTAAAAAAAAAA
>NW_005370016.1:3216902-3225998 GCF_000412655.1 Myotis brandtii
CTCCCTTCCTCTCTGTAAAAAATCAATAAAATATATTTTGAAAAAAAACAAAACAAAAACTGCTTGGTACTGGCACAAGAACAGGCATGTAGACAAATGGAACAGAACAGATAACCCAGAAATCGACCCAAGCCATTATGCTCAATTAATATTTGATAAAGGAAGCAAGAGCATACAATGGAGTCAAGATAGTCTTTTAAATAAATGGTGCTGGGAAATTTGGTCAGATACATGCAAAAAAATGAAACTAGATCACCAATTTGCACCATACAAAAAAATAAACTCAAAATGGATAAAGGACTTAAACTTAAGACAGGAAACCATAAAAAATCTTAGAAGAATCCATAAGCAGCAAAATATCAGACATAAATTGTGGCAGTGTCTTTACCAATACATCTCCTAGGACAATGGAAACTAAGAAGAAAATAAACAAATGGGACTACATCAAAATAAAAAACTTCTGCACAGCAAAAGAAACCATCAACAAAACAATAAGAGAGCCCACTGCATGCGAGAACATATTTGCCAATGTTACATATGATAAGGGTTTAATCTCCAAACTTTATAGAGAACTCATACAACTTAACAAAAGGAAGATAAACAATCCAATCAAAAAATGGGCAAAGGACCTAAATAGACACTTTTCAAAAGTAGACATGCAGAAGGCCAAGAGACATATGAAAAAATGCTCAACGCCTGCCAGTCTCTCTTACATGTCTTACCTGCTTCCCTCAAAATAGCCATGGGACTGCAAAATCATGTTTACATTTTGTCAGCATCCTTTATTTATTTTAAGATTATTCACTGAAAAATCTTTTAATTCCACTCATTACTTAGCTTTGCTGTTATTTTTTTTTAATTCCTAGGTATATATTTATCTTTTTGATTGCAACTAATGAGTCATGTCTATAAATTTATTTGCTCTCCAATAAATATTCTCATAGTTGAGAAAAGGTATACAGAAGAAAATCAGAAAACAAAAAGGTAAACCTGAATAGCTAAGGGAAAATCGTTGTTTGAGAAGTATTAGTGTAATTAAAGAAACACCAGGCTTTTCTCATGGTTCAGAAGAGTTTACTGGACATTAACTATTTTGATGAGAAGCTAGGAATTTTGACTCCTAATAAAATGTTTTTTCACTTCCACCATTCCATGCCTATTTTAAGGTCCTAAAGAATTTAAATAGATGTCTCTTACGTTTCCCAATCCAATGTAAAGATTTCTCCAAACCTTAAAAAACAGGAGTAATAGTTGGGAGAGATTCATGTAGCCAGCTAGCTACATGGTCAGGCTGTGGCAGTGGGTGGAGCCTCCCTCTGTGAGGGAACCCCGGGTCCCTGGTGCCAGAGGAAAGCCAGTGCCGGCAGCCGGGGGAAGGAAGGCCTACTCTTGTACGAATTTTGTGCATCGGGCCTCTATTGAGCAAATAAAATAGCATTGCATCTTTACTACTTTCAGAACATTTCACTATCTGAGCTTTTCTCTTTTAATTTAATATTCCACACTGCTTTCTCAAAAGATTTTTTAATCATAGTTTTACTATCACCAATATACACTTTCTAAACCTCTTGAAAGGGACCATTGGTGAAGCACATGGTCAAGGGGAGCTATCCATGCTTTGTCCTGCTCCACAAGTTAGTCCCACATGGTCCAGCAAAGCTTCTTGTGCCAACCTTTGGGGGAAAATATCAAATTTGAACTTTTTTTGCCAAGTCCAGGCTAAGGTCCAAATTTCCCCAACAAATCTCTACCTTTCCAGTGTTTGCGAAAGAGGAGGAAAGGAGAACTAGCACATCTCATCCCATGCACCCTGTTTCTTAAATTCTGGCAGCTTAGTCTCAATTATCTATTTTCATGGTTTTTTAAATTCATAGGCAGCATTATGAAGGGTACTTGCAATATTTTGAAAATGTAAAAGATTAATTTTTCTATATATTAAGAGATGAGCCACAAATCTATCAGCCCTTTGCAATTTTCTTTTTTTGTTGTTTGTTTGAAGCAAAAAGTACTAATTCTACATTTAGTTCCACCTCTCATAAAATAGAGTATATCTTATGATTGAAAGCATTAAATTTGGTTTGGGGTATGATGCTTTTTTGCTTCCACAGGTTTTCAAACTTTCAACTTAAAAATATGCAATGCTATCACCATAGTTAAGGTGTAAGAGGACAAAACTAATATGGTTATATAATCAATGATAAACCTGCAAATATGTGTTTTCATACTGAGTTCTTTTTCTGCATGTCATAGGAGTATATCTCTGTTTTAGCCTAAATGCCAAAACATTTTCAATTCTTGTTTAAAAGATTTTTAAAGTTTTCTATGACTGTAAATAACATCCATGGTTTTTCACCCTCTGAAAATAAAATATAAGAAATACAACTGTAGCCCTGGCCAGTGGCTCAGTTGAAAAGTGTAGGTTTGATTCCTAGCAAGGCACATACCTAGCTTTTGGGATTGTTCACAGATTGGGTTGCATGCAGGAGGCAGCCGATGCAGGTTGCTCTCTCACATTGATGTTTCTCTCCCTCTCCCTTCCTCTCCAATCAATCAATCAATCAATCAATAACATTATTACAAAATATTTAAAAAAAAAAAAGACTTCAGCAAAGCATCCCCTAAAAAGGGTGATGCAAGCAATTTATTGCCCAATAAGCACTGGTTAAACAGATCCAGGAATAGGTTTGGACTGAAAAATAAAAAAAATTCCTGGAGAGGGACTACATTCACATAACTTTTACTACAGCATCTATAATAATAAAAGCATATAATGCAAATCCACCTAATTGCTGAACAGCAGAACAACCATCTGGATGACCACACTATGACACCCACTGGCACCAGGCCAACCAAGGCAGGTGCAATGCCATTGGTCAGGGGACCCCGCCATCGCCCCATGATCTCCCTGCAGAGGGAGTCCCAGGCCACTGGCCAGCAGGGTGATCAGTTGGGGGGCTCCACAATTGCCCCAAAAAGGGAAGCCCAGGCCACTGACCGGCAGGCTGCCCGTGTGGGCGGGGCCTCCCTCTTCGAGGGAAGCCTGAGTCCTCCCTCTGCTGGGGCGATCCATTGTGAGAGGGCGCAGGCCGGGCTGAGGGACCCCCGCTTGGAGTGCACGAATTGTGTGCACTGGGCCTCTAGTATTGTTATAGTTGTTCTATTTCATTATTAGTTATAGTTAACTGTTTAATGCCCCCAATTTCTAAATTAAACCTTATCATGGGTAGGTATAGGAAAAAAATAGTACATAGAGTATTCAGTACTATCCTCGGTTTCAGGCATCTGATGGGGGTCTTGGAACATATTTCCTGTGATAAGGAGAGACTACTGAACACTATAAAACAACAGTAAATCTGTGTCATCAGAAAATTATTTAGAAGAAATATGGTACTCTTTATGACCCAAATAAATGCAGCTTTTGTTTTACAACTTCCTCATTGTATTTTACTATTCAATGGGCATAATCATTGGAATATTTTGTACAAAGGGATAAAATTAGAAAAAATATGTCATTTGATATTGATTTATATGTATACATATGCATAGGCTTGGGTATATATAAAATTTTAATTATAAATTTTAAAAGCTATGCATATTAAAAAAAGAAGACTGTCAATCATAATACAAACCTTTAATTATAGAAAGTAACAAGGAAATATAAGAACTTTAGTTTCTGTAGAAGTGGATATTCCTCATTTTATTTTTTCCTTATTTATTTTATTGCTGTTTATTTTTATTGTTATATAGTATCATAAGAATTAGCACAAATGATGAAAGATAACAGTATCTTTGGAAATGAGATAAACATTTAGTTTGGGTAATTGTTATTGTTTTTCATCTTCCTAGTCATTTTTTTAGGTAGTCGGGACTACTATGTTGAGAATGCCTTTTCATTGCATATATATGGGTAGGTAATAGATGAGAGAGAGAGAAAGAGAGAGAGAGACAGAGAGAGAGAGAGAGAGAGAGAGAGAGAGAATAGATTCATAGTCACTTTAACCAAACCAAGTTTAACAGTCTTCAATTAACCAACATGTTAATATGTGTAAGATTATAGAAACTAATTTTGTAATCAAGCAAATTAAAGAAGGAAGAACAGCCTCTCCCCTCAACCATTCACACCTAGGGATTTGAGTTTTAGTCCTGACTGTCCACAGGACTACATCTAGATCTTCCTTTTGTTCCTTCTGCTAGTCTTATTCAGTAGAGCACAAATCTCAGTGTGCTTTAGGATCATCAGAAGAGCTTGTTAAACACAGACTTACTGAAATAGAATCTCAGCAGATGGAGTCCTGTCATCTATATTTTAACAAACTTTCCCAAGTGATTTGGATGCATCCTTGGTGTGCTTGTGATCTAGCTAACTATTTCAGGGAATCTCCGCAGTTTCCTGCCCTTTACCCCTTCTTCTATATCCTGTCTAGGACTTATAATAGCCTGGGAGTTCTTAAAAGATAAAATACAATTCTTATTCCACTTTATTTCTCAGCTCCTAGAATAATTTTTCTTCAAAATAGGGTGACATCTTTGTCTAATTATCTCACCTGGTGGGACTTATTCTAGATTCTCTGTGATTATTTTTGTATTCTAAGACAGCATGCATTAGTTTTGATCACCAGGATCATTTGTAATGGCCTCTGCAGTGGGCAGATGTATTAGCAGAACAAGTATAAAACTGTAATTTGTTGATATAGATAACTGGAATATTGGAGGAGAAAGGTCAAATGAAAGAGTTTTCATGAAATCATTGCAAAATTAAGCATATGTTAAATCTAGAGATTGTTAGGTCTGCTAATAAAAATAATAGCTACAATTTATTAAAATAAACCAATACGTTGTTCTGAGTTTACTTTATATAACTCATTTAATTTTCACAACCAACCTATTACTAAAGACCGTTAACATAGCCTTATTACAGGAAAAGAAAAGGAATCATTAAAAAGTATATAATGTGCTCAAAGTTACATAGCTGGTAAGAAATAGTTTTTGTATCAACATATCTAATCAGAAATTATATGTTATGAGTACTGATGTTAATTTGGAGATTATTATTGAAGTACAAAATGGAATTGTCTATAAAGTGTGGCCTTTGTTCAGGAGCTTATGTATCTCAGATTTCCTGTCCTTGCAGTGGCCACACCTATTCTGGCCAATGACCTGCTCCAGGTATGACTGACAGGTAATCACCTTTCCTTGGTCATCAGACCTTACAGGGCATGTGTCCATTCTTTCTTTGTCCAGTCCCTTCCCCCATTGGTCTGCAGGAATCAGAACTGGACAGCGTTAAACTGCAGCTTTCTGGCACAAATGGCATGCTCATATTATCTGGCTTTCCCTTTGCTCCTTTTCTGTTAATTAATTCAGAACTGGGTCAGTTCAAATGGTATCAGGTATACATTTAATAATATCAGATGCCAAAAATCTGGGAAGGAGATGATAAGAACCCTAACATTCACCTTCCCCTTAAGCTTGTTAGAAGAAAGCTTATATAGGTGAACCAGGGAAAAGGAATGTGGGTGGGGAGTAGTACAAGGGGTTTCTGGTGATTTGCAGTACTGGAATTTGAGTCCTTGTGGGGATCTTGGGTCTTGATGAGTGTCTTCATTACTGGTCCCCAGAGTACGAAGGTCAGTATTCTGAAACTCATCAAGTGATGATTGGGTGTGAGCCATCTCTGGGTTTTTGAGACCTAATGGATTGTCCTCCACATTCCTGTTGGCCAGGCCTGGAAGTTCAGGGCTGAGTTGGAAGTCTTTTTGTTCTTGCTTGGCGAACTGAGAACTGCAACGAATCTTAACCAGAACTGTGGAGAGCAGCTGCAGCATTTGGACAGGATCAAGCCCCAGACTGACTTGTGGCAAAGCCACATGCAAGTCTCAGCTTGGAGGGCAAAGCCCTCCCAGCACAATTATAGCCAAAAGGCTATGGTTGTAAGCTTGACCTTATAGTTCCACCCTGCAGTCCTAGGTAGCTAAAGGATGTGGGCTGTGTGGAGTGCAGCAAGTGCTGCCTAAACACAGCTTGATAGAGTTTAGAATGGCAACAACAGGAAAGAAGCAGATTTGAAATTCGCAAGAACATTGTAAACATCTTGCCCTTGTTTTGCTTTGTGTGATCTGACTATAAAATAAAGCTTCAGCTGACAGGCTGTATCACTGTTTCCTCATCCAGGCACAGTGATTCACCTGGTCCCAACTGTATTCTCTTGTTTGTCTTCTTTAATCCTTCACTGCCCCTCCTCAGGTTCACACCTGGCCATGCTGGATGCAGTTCAAGAACATAAAAGTTAAACATATACAATTGATTAATCAATTATATATTCTGAGAGTAAAGGGGGGAAAGGTAAGAGAAAGAAAGAGGTGAAAAACAATATATATAAATTTTAAATGTATCTTTACTGTTGAAAGTATTACAGATGTCCCCGTTTTTCCCCATTGACCTCATCCACCCTGCACACACACACACACACACACCAGGCCTTCACCACACTATTGTCTGTGTCCATGGGTTAAAATCACATGTTTTTATTCTACCCTTATGCTCCTATCACTACTACTGAGAAAAATCTAAGAACTCTTCAAGGCTTCAACTCTCCAAAACAAGAATCACAATCAGTTCTACTCATCTCATCGAGCAGGTCAGTTGTCTGCTCTATTGTGTCTTCGTGTTGCCACATGTTATTGCAATTCCACAGTCTCTATTGTTTACTGCTGTGGTGTGCCCCCAGACTAGTCTCACACTGATTTGTCAGAGGGTAGGGAGAAGAGGAATTGTACCTCCCTGGGTTATGCTCAGTCATTGCCAAGTCTTTATATCATAGGCCTGAGCCCCAAATGCCACAGATCTTTCCTTATATACACAGGAACCTATGTAGCAGTTCCCATTAACCTCTTATTCTGAAACACACACACAGATTATGGCAGAAGAAGCTCCCTGAATCAAACACACACAGCTGTGGGCAGGTTCTCTTCCTAGATCACCCAGAATTTGCATTAAAACCCAAGTGAATTTCCTCTCATGGAACTGGGTGGAGCAGGTGGATGAGATCTGTTCAATCAGTTAGGGCTCTATCAGAACATCTAAGTGTTCCTGTTTCAGAGGCTTTCAAAGCAAAACAAAACCTTGAATTTTGTGCCTGCCTCCTTCATCCTAGAATATGTACTCACACATATGTAAATTTGATTTTTTTCTAATCCCAGAAACAATGAAACACAAAACAAGAAGCAAAATGGGTAGAAACATTTATTAAGCAAAAACTTGTCCTGTTATATGTAACTTCTCCCCAATGAGTACATCCCTGCCTGAAGCCAACAATTTTAACCTTGCCTAACACTTAGCTAACAAACCTCTGTCTCGTGAGTGCCCTCAGCTCCTTGCTAACAAAGATGAGATGCAAGTGTGAGCTGTTGGGTTTGTTGTCTCCAGAAGTCGGTGAATGAATTCACAGACGAGGGAGGGGTAAGCAAAGGGAAGCAAAGTTTATTACAGCTAAAGTAACAAAGCTCTCAGCAAGCAAGAGGGGTTCCAAATGGGTTGCCACAGAAGCTTACTAGTGTAGGGGTTTAAATTTTCCTGCTCTTGACTCCTATTGGCTCTTTCAAAGAAGCACCAGCCAATCTCCACTTGCCCTCATCTCCCTGCTTTCAGTTCCCCTCTTGGGCTCAGAGGAAAGGGCAGCTATACAGGTGACTGGTACATTCTGCCTATCTTGGTCACATCCTGACCATCTGGTTTATTTTCTCTTTATCATCTTCCCTCCCCAAGGCCCTTATCCTAAATTGCCTAATCCAGTGATGGCGAACCTTTTGAGCTCGGTGTGTCAGCATTTTGAAAAACCCTAACTTAACTCTGGTGCCATGTCACATATAGAAATTTTTTGATCTTTGCAACCATAGTAAAACAAAGACTTATATTTTTGATATTTATTTTATATATTTAAATGCCATTTAACAAAGAAAAATCAACCAAAAAAATGAGTTCGCGTGTCACCTCTGACAGTAGGCCCTAATCCCTTCTAACTCCTCAGAAATACTTACTTTGAACCTTTTACAGCAATTAATGTAATATTATTGCTGGAAAAAAGAAACACAAACTTAACTCATAGAAGCTAAAACATCTCAAAGGAACATGTATTACATATTTTTAAAGCAACACAACTAGAGAATGACATTGTATTGACAGCATTAGGGAAGGTGACACTTGATCATAACAGGACTATAACATTTTTAAATTATCTATTTCAATTTCTTTTCTTTTTAATGGTCTGAAACAAGCAGTTTATGTCTCAGAAAATTTGTATCAGCATAGAATATAAAAGTTGCCTTAAGTTTTTTGTTTTACACATGTTGGGGTCCAACCCCAGCAGATCCAGGGGTTCCCAAAGGTGTGGACGGAGTCGGTGAAGAAGGAATGACACGGAGACAGTGTTCAGTTGATCAGCAGCCTAGCCAGGTTCTAGCCAGGTTCTCTAGCCAGGTTCTCTGGCCAGGTTTGGTCTTTATTGTCCTGTTACATCTGTATTTATTTTTTTTTTCAAGAGGATAGTAAATCGTTTATTGATTACACATGATAATGGATGATACACAAGCTTCATATCCATCTATAATTTTATCTAAAGTAACAAAGCTCTCAGCAAGCAAGAGGGGTTCCAAATGGGTTGCCACAGAAGCTTACTAGTGTAGGGGTTTAAATTTTCCTGCTCTTGACTCCTATTGGCTCTTTCAAAGAAGCACCAGCCAATCTCCACTTGCCCTCATCTCCCTGCTTTCAGTTCCCCTCTTGGGCTCAGAGGAAAGGGCAGCTATACAGGTGACTGGTACATTCTGCCTATCTTGGTCACATCCTGACCATCTGGTTTATTTTCTCTTTATCATCTTCCCTCCCCAAGGCCCTTATCCTAAATTGCCTAATCCAGTGATGGCGAACCTTTTGAGCTCGGCGTGTCAGCATTTTGAAAAACCCTAACTTAACTCTGGTGCCATGTCACATATAGAAATTTTTTGATCTTTGCAAGCATAGTAAAACAAAGACTTATATTTTTGATATTTATTTTATATATTTAAATGCCATTTAACAAAGAAAAATCAACCAAAAAAA
>NW_005370016.1:3227073-3235638 GCF_000412655.1 Myotis brandtii
GCCAGGCCCCTTGAAACATATGCTGTGCAGATGTTTCTTCCCTGCAGCGACTGTGTCAAGCAGCAAGGATGTACCGGCTTCCGGCATACACATCCTAAACCCTGAGAAGAATATAAAGGTTAAAAAGGCGGGTGGGAGCAATCTCTGAGTAGAGATTGTGTTCTGGCAAAGCAGGAAAGAAAGCCAGATCTCAATGATTAAAAAGAAGCACTTCAGGCAATGCAGCAGAGAGGTGACTTTGGGCTTTAAGAGCCAAGGAGCCTCTGCCCTGCCGACCAGCAGCACCTCAAGGAAGAGGAGTTGATAGATGCATGAGAGGAACATTTCATTGTCTCTAAGCAGATGGAGACAAAGGTAGGGGCCTCACAGATGATTTCTGTTGCTGAAAGAGATTAAAAATAAATGTGCTGGTACTGGGAGAGCATGTAAACAGGAAACAGATATCTACATCAACTTGAGTGAACCTGAATCTTATGGAGAACATTGGCACAGTGTGTGTTACACTGCGAAGATACAATTTACAGAGGAGGTCAGAGTTGAAGGACTGGGTGGAAGTTTTCCACTGCCCTAGACATGGGTATTTGAGTTCAAAATTAATTTGGTTTATGAGAAAGCAAGTAATATTGACTATTTATGGAACCTGTTCGTGGAGATTTTTGCAACTTATATCTCATAGACATAATCAAGGAAATATGAACTCGACAACATCTTAAATTGCACTTGGCAAACTTGCAGCTGCCTAAAAACCGAAGAAAAATCTATTACATTTTTCTATTATAAGAAAGTTTTATTACATAGATTACATTTGCTAGATTGACCAAAGAATGTTGGACTTGTTGATTTCTGTACGTTTCTATTTGTTCAACTAAGTTGATAGTATTTGGCTAAAGTGTTACAGGCAGCCCACAGGTCCCAGAAAAGGTGCTATGGAACAGCACCCTGAGAAGAGGGGAAGGGCTGTTCCCACCTAGGTTCTTGTCATGCTCCTCTAAGTGAATTAAATGAGCGACCTTGATTGTGTTGTGATAAAGCCAAGTTATCACAGCAATTAAAGCGAGCAAGCAAATTTATTAAAGAAGCAAGGCAAGCAAATCTACCATCTGGCACAAACTACTCCAATGGGTTCTCAGCTAATCTGAAGAATAAGTTGGGTTTCAGTTTAAGTTATACTTCAAAATTTATTCTTCAAAATTTATTCTTTCAGAATTCTTCTGGTGAATATTTTGATACAGATTAATTCTCAAGATCCCTTTTCACTTTGCTGTGGCCTTCCCAGAATTCATGAGAGGTACCTGGCAATTTTATCTTGCCAAGCCTTCAGACTGCTGGCTTCTCTGTTAGGGAGTAAAAAAATAAATAAAACTGCCCTTTCTTTCCTTCCTCCTTCCCCCAAACTGCTGATTTCTTTGTTTAGTGGGTGAGAAAAAGTCCCCTTCCTCTCCCGTTTCCTGCATTTTTTTGTTGCTAGGGAGGCTTTTAACTGTTTGCTCTCAAGTACCCTTGGCTGGGGAAGATAATGGCTTGTTACTTACAGGCTGGCTGCAAATAGCCCACACTGTCTGGCCTTATTTTAACTTTCTTGTATCAGCTTCCCATACTTCTTGCCATGGAATTTTCTTGGCTTTTCACTGCCCTGTAACAAAAGTAGTCTAGAGCTTCAAAGATCCTAATTCTAATTCTCTGAAAAAACAAAGGATAAACCAAGTGTTGACTGTTTAGCATTATTCTGGATAACCCTGTTGAGGAGACAGAGGGAAGCTAGGTGGACAGGGACAGGGACCATGGGGGTGGGGGAGGAAGTAAAACTAGGCAGAGTAGGGAAGCAAGGGCATCATAGAGTGCACTTAACGCAAACCTACATGGGGCAGCCTGCTGTTCCTGTCTACACACCTACAACATGAGCTTTAAAATGTATGCATGTTGCTAAAACCAGCAGCTTGCAGATAACTAATCACAAGGTAGTTAGGTGTATAAACCAATCCCAAGGATGTTGGTAAGGCAAAATTATTTGAAAGGACCAATCAAGAATTAACAAGCATATATGCAAAAAAAAAGTGTGTGCACTTCCTTCTCTGTCTCTCCTGTGTGCTAGATTCTTGGATTGATGGCAGAAGACATGTTCCACACATGGACTAATGGACTTTAATTAGCTTGGATACTGAACCACTCCTGACTGTAACATGGAAAGGGACACTGGGCTGCTCCTGGAACCCCAGCTGCACCTTTTCCAGGACTGGCTTCTCTCAAACTTCAGTTCTATTAACCATTTTTTGTCCACGATTTCATTCTTCGATTTCGAGAGACAACAAACTTGGACTCAACACCCCACATTTTGGCTTCAGTGTGATACTGATTCAACAGCTTCCACTTTACATTTAATTTTTACAGTATCCTGTTATACATAACAACGAACTACAAAGTTCACTAATAACTGATTACTATAATCATGTTGCATTCATTTCCCTTACACGCCTTATGCGCATTTCTCTCCACTAATACTAGCAGCGAATATTTTAGCCAATTGCCATGTCATTAGTCTTGGGCTGACTTGTTTGGTGTGTGCAACAGGAAATATTTTGCTTTCAGAGAACAAGAAAAATCGATTTATTTGCATTACACTTAATAATTTGTGCAGGTTATTCAGTGTCTGGTAAGTTAATGTTCAAGAAAAAATGTTAATTTTTATTAAAATGTTCTATTATTTTATGTTAATGATTACTCATTTATTTCAGCCCTTTGTATTCAGCATGTCTCTATCGAAATAAACTTATGTTTCTATGAAAATTGAAGCTTTTGTTTTTTTGCGGCCCACATAAACTTAAACCTTGTTTATTTGGCCCATGTTAGCCTTTGAGTTTGACATGCGTGCTGTAGACTGTCAGAGTAACTTGCAATTTCCCTTTTTCTGGACCCCTTGGGGCACAACAAATGAAGCCACGGTACAGACCACAGATTTCCTCATTATTATTATGATCATGTTAATTGTTGACTGTTAACTATTCTGTACCCACCTCTGTAAAAGAAGCAAGTGTCTATCATTTTACTTTTTACCCAATCTGAGGTTCTCCCCCCTTTGCTTTCTCACACCTCCCTAATCTATCACCAATGGATTTCATATAACCCATTTATGTCTTTTCTTTTGATTGTAATGTATAAAATAAGGTGAAAACTGCCATTCTCTGGAGCATTACCTCATTGAGATTCTGCTTCCTGGCAATTGTTGATAGTTTAGCTCAAATAAACTCACAAAAATTCTTTACAAATTTGAATGTTTCTTACAGTAACACATAGATGGAGCTTGCAGGATTGGAAGTTGTTCTAAGTGAAAACAGTGAGTGAGCAGTGAGTGAATGTGAAGGCCTAGGACATTACTGTATGCTACAATAGACTTTATAAACACTGTACCTTGGGTAACACTAATGTGTAAAACATTATTTCTTCAATAATAAATTAACAGGTTGCTTTAACTTTTCTACTTTGTAATTTGTTTAACGTTTCAATTCATAATGAAATTTTAGCTTAAAACACAAATACTCTGTATAGCTGTACAAAATTAGTCTCTTTTTTAATATCCTTATTCTATAAGCATTTTCCCATTTTTAATTTTTTTAACTCTTTTAAGTTTTTTGTGAAAACTAAGACACAAACACACACAGGGTCTGGGTCATCAATATCAATGTCTGTACATTTTGTCCCACTAGAAGGTCTACATGGGGCAATAACACCCATGAATGATAACAATGCCTTATTCAGGAACTAGAGGCTCTGTGCATGAATTCATGCACGGTGGGGTCCCTTGGCCTGGCCGGCGATCGGGGCAATCAGGGCCATCTCGCCCAGTCCCTATAGGGGCCGATCAGGGCTGGCCAGCCGGGGCGAGGGACCGTGGGAGGTTGGCTGGCTGAGGGAGGTTGGCTGTGGGAGCGCACTGACCACCAGGGGGCAGCTCCTGCATTGAGCGTCTGCCCCCTGGTGGTCAGTGCACATCATAGTAACCAGTTGACCGATCATTCAGTCAACCGGTCGTAACGGTCACTTAGGCTTTTACATATATAGACTAGAGGCCCAGTGCATGGTTAAGGTCCCTAGCAGCTGCCTTAACCATTTAATCTGGGGCCTCCCTTCCCCCAGATGCCTGCTGCCGCCACTGGCTGGAGCCTCCCTTTGCACCCGCCTTGGCCTGGTGCCACCCGCTCACCTGCTCCACCATCCCGCATGGTCCCGCTCTTGTTGAGGCCCATCAGGGCCAGCAGCGCCTCCACTGCTGCCCTCTGCTAGCACTGTTGCTGACACCCACCATGTTCCGTGATGCTCCCTGATAGTCAGCACACATCTAACTCCCAGTCAGTCGAATTCCCACCCATGGGGATAATTTGCATGTTAGCCTTTTATTATATAGAACTAGAGGACCAGTGCATGAAATTCATGCACGGGGGGGCGGGGGGGGCCCCTCAGCCTGGCCTGCACCCTCCCCAATCCAGGACACCTTGTGGGATGTCAGACTGCCAGTTTAGGCCCAATCTCTGCAGGATCGAGCCTAAACCGGCAGTTGGACATCCCTCTCCCAATCCGGGACTGCTGGCTCCTAACCACTCACCTGCCTGCATGCCTGATCACCCTGAACCGCCTCTGCCTACCTTCCTGGTCGCCCCTAAATGCCCTCCCCTGCCAGCCTGGTTGCCCCTAACCACTTCTGCCTCAGCCCCTGCCACTGTGGCTTTCTCAGGAAGGATGTCCAATGGATGTCCAAAAGATGTCTGGTCTAATTAGCATATTACCCTTTTATTAGTATAGATACCTTTGAAGGACCTAAGACTTCTTGAGGAGGTCTCATTCTTTTCAGAAATGTATCCATGGTGCTTCTCTTGGTTTCTTTTTTTCATCATAGATTTGCTTGCAAGCAGATAATGCACTATGAACATTCCTCTCTATTAATGAAAACTTTTTAATGTTGGGGTCCATATTTTCAAAGTGTTTAAGGAGCTTATTGAATTCTGCAAAAGCTTCTGCTAAACCCCTCACTGTGAAATTTCTTGGTGGTGGTTCTTTTTTCTCCTGCAGTTTCCTTTTCTTTTGCCTCTTCTTCAGCTATGCATTCCTGTTCCAGTTCCAACAGTTCTTCATCATTAGTCAATTATTTGGAAACCACTTTTAGGAGTGCCTCAATGTCATCTTCATTCACACTTAAGCTGGAGTACTTTGACATCTTAATCAGTCTTGTTTTGTAACCTCCTCATCCTTGGCAAATCTTTGAAGTCATGAATGAACTTTGAGTGTCTTCTTCCAGGTGTCATGCATACCCCAAGCCCAAGCAACGTTCTTGATGCAGAAGTAAACATTATTGTTAAATGAGAAAAAATGCTTATGAGTAATCAATGATGATCCCCTAAGCAGATTCATAGCTTTGGTACCTTAGATTTTGAATACTTGAATAATAAAGTCTCTCCTGGGTCTTTTTCTCTTCTCAATAATCCTTTTCATTTGTTCCAAGTATTTACATGTCAATGCATATAACACACTCTTTATGTTGGCCCATGATTCATTTTTAATCCAGCATTGTAAGTCCCACTCTATTTTTTAAATTGTCCTTCTATTTTCTTCTAAATTTTCTTTAAATGAATTCCCAAGTCATGAATAAATTTTCCTTTGAGATTTCTTAGAATTTAAGGACTAGCATATTTACAAATTTCAGTCTACTCAACAAGAGCAATTCATTTGCCAACAAAAGATATGAAGCAATCAGAATTGCGTGTAATTTGTCTTTAGATTTTATTTTATTGCCCTGAAAATAAATAGTCAATATAATGTAATGTGAGTCAACATAATGAACATAATGCTTAAGAGTACAGACTCTGGACTCTGGAGTCAGACTTAGTTCAAACCTGAACCCAATAATAAATAGATGTGTGATTTTGGACAGACTACTTAATATAGTTTAGCCTCAGTTTTCCAATCTACAAAATGGGTATAATAATAGTAACTACTTAATGTGGTCTTTGTGATAATTAAATTAGTTTATATATGTAAAAATGCTTTGATTGATGTCTGTAATGTAATATATATTATATAAACTTTTATTATTATTTCCCTTCTAGGGTGAACTAAATATATTTTAGGGAGACTAGGAAAAAAAGAGGACTGTGTTTTGTTGGGGCTCTTTAGTTTTGTTTTGTTCTGTGGTGTTTTGTTTATTTGTTTGTTTTTGCTGCAGAATACATGTGTAACACAATATTGAATGTGACTCTTACTGCTTTCTGGAAGTTGTCCTGATTCCTCAGAGACTGAAAGCAATATGTAATGTAACGAAGTCCTAAATACTCTAAAATCTAGGACATACAAGAGATTGTAAAACCAGTTCTATCAGCCTGTTACTCATCTCTAAGTTATATAACTGAGGGAAACAAATTCACTAGAATTCTGGTACTGAGGAGGCTAATAAGATTTTTATTTGGATAAAGTTGTTGGAGTGCATTTTTGGCTTCTCTTCAATCCAGGGCAAGTGAGAGGAACTAGTAGGATTGGAGTAAACCTGTTTCAGAATATAAAAAAATGTGAAAAATGCTTGCCTATCCAAATTAAAATAATGGGCTTGGCGACAGAAGTATGGTGTAAACGAGACTTTCAATACATTCTCGTGTCTGTCTGATTGTACAGGTACACATGGAGTAGCGATCACAGCCTATTCATCCCCTAGGGTTCGAGAGTCCCTCCTCTGTTCCTCATTAATTACTTTACTTGAATAAGTTTCAAATAATCTTGTGCTATGATCATTTTTCATAGGTGAACATTTTTACTGAAAAAAAGGCACTTTATAAAGTAAGGTATTGTCATAACCTATTATTTGTATATTTATATGACCAAATTTTTCTGACCATCTACTAATCTAACAATTCAAATTTTAACCGCAAACAGGTTAGATTCCTAGGGGGGAAAAAACCTTCCAAAAGTTATTAGGTATTTATAGTTTGCTATTTAGTTATTTGTAACTTGTTATTTTTTTCAAAATTGCCAAATACTGTAATTTTCCACAATGTAGTAAAAAAAAAAAAGACCAGCCACAACCCAATATATTGTAAGTTAGAGACCTGAATCCTAGTCATGTCTTTATCAGTGAGTGAACTTAGATGAGCCATTTAAGCCCTGTGTGTCACTTACCTCAGTTGAAAAAAAAGAGAGAGCTAAATTTTGTGAACTCTAAGGTATTCCTTAGCTTCAGTAAATGTTGGTACAGATAGGTCAAGTTAGTTAAATAGTAAATTGATTTAAAAGTAACTACACTAGGACAGTGGAAATTAAGTAGAAAATAAACAATGAGACTACATCAAAATAAAGAGCTTCTACACAGCAAAAAAAAACACACACACACACACAAAAAAAAAAAAAAAAAACCCCACACACAAAAAAAAAAACCCATCAACAAAATAACAAGAGAGCACACTCCTTGGGAGAACATACAGTATTTTCCAATGATAATCCGATAAGGGGTTAACCTCCAAAATCTACAGGGAACTCCTACAACTTAACAAAAGGAACATAAACAATCCAATCAAAAAATGGGCAAAGGACCTAAATGGACAAATAGAAGGCCAAAAGGCATATGAAAAAATGCTCAAAGTCACTAATCATCCAGGAGATGCAAATCAAAATGACAATGAGGTACCACTTCACAACTGTTAGAATGCCTATCACTAACAAATCAACAAACATGTGTTGGCCATGATGTGGAGAAAAGGGAACCCTCCTACACTGTTGATGGGGATGCGGACTGGTACAGTCTCTGTGAAAAACAGTTTGGAATTTCCTCAGAAAGTTAAAAATGGAACTGCCATTTGACTCAGTGATCCCACTTCTAGGAATATATCCCAAGAATTAAACACCCATCAGAAAGAATACATGCACCCCTATGTCCATAGCAGCACAATTTACAATAGCTAAGATTTGGAAACAGCCTAAGTGCCCATCAGTGCCGCAGTCTTTCCGCAGCTAGGGTTCAGGAATTTGGAGAAGGGCTGTGCATAAATAAATAGAGACTACACAAGAAATATACATTTGGAAGGCATGGGGAACCAAGCAGAAACCAGCTCTCTAGTGAAGTGGCTCCCTGAGTCTCCGGACCCATGGTTTTTTATTTGCTGGAAAACACATTGGCCCTCTAAGAATGCAAACAGGCATATCAAAGGGTAAAGCTTGGTAAACAGGAAAAGGTTATCAGGTTGGGGGAAATGCCTACAGCTGTTCAGCAGCAAGTAATAATATGCAGATTATCAGCCCTGCTGAAGCCCCAAGGTCCATCAGCCTTCTGATGAACTTCTTGCATAATTATGATCTGCTGGAATTTGCCTCCAGCACATCAGCAGATGAGTAGATTAAAAAGCTGTGGTACAGGAGAAACCAAGATGGCGGCATAGGTAAACACCGGAAATTGCTGCCTCCCACAACAACTTCAAAAATACAACGAAAAGACAAAACGGACATCATCCAGAACTACAGGAAGGCTAGCTGAGTGGAAATTCTACAACTAGAAGGAAAGAGAAAAGCACACTGAGACTCAGAGGAGCTGCGGAA
>NW_005370016.1:3237358-3254189 GCF_000412655.1 Myotis brandtii
AGAAAGCTGTGGTACATCTATACAATGTAATACTACACAGCTGTAAAATAGAGACATAGAAACTTTGAACACAATGTCAAACCTCAGAGGGAAGGCTGATGATGGTGGAGGCGGGGGGGAACAGATCAACCAATGAACTCATCTGTGTGTATGCATAACCCAAGGACACAGACAATGGGGTGGTGAAGGCTTGGGGGGGGCAATGGGAGAAAAAATGGGACACATGTAATACTTTCAACAATAAAGATTTATTTTAAAAAACAAATAAATAAAAGTAACTACACTGCCTAAGATAATTCTTATGTAATAAAAGCACTCACTTTTATGATGAAAAGACAAATTTCCCCCATCCCTAAAAACACATAAAAGCAAGAAATCAAGTCAGGTATCATACCAGAGAGTAAAACTTTTTATATTTATACATTTTGAATCTGAAATATAACATTATGTGTTACTTTACAAATAGGCATGACTATTTCATTTTTAAACTGTAGCCAGCCACACACCTCAACACTCATCCTGAAATACTTGAATTCAAAGCCTAATTCAATGTATATATTTCCAAATACAAATTAGGAAATTCTATTTTTATTCTAATGCAGCGAGCACAAAGATTATATGAACTGTACTTATAAAATAAACATTAAGAAAGTTTGGTACCAAAGAAAAATAATAGAAGGCAGCAGTTGGTCACGGCATAATAGTTATAGAATTTAAGATCGGGAAGATTAAATTGTGTCTGACTTTCTCAGAGAAGATGAGTGAGGCAAATGGAAAAGAACAGCAGTTTCCTAAGGTGTCATAGCTAGTTAGTCACATAGGCAAGATGAGAACTCTAGTGACTTGAAATCTACACACCTCTGTAGTCCCTATTATATGACATAGACTAACTCACCCCAATAAGAAAGTTCTTCCAAATCTTTTCTTTCAGAAGTGTCAGCTCCAACCATGGCAGTGACATCGCTGATTAGCTCATTGAAAGGCTACTTGAAGGCTAACATTCATAGATGACCAGTGACCCCACTTTATAATATTTAGTAAGACACATGCCAGCTGAAATATATAGGTACAACCATTTGATTGAATTCATCTTTTACTAAGTGATAGATGAAAAACATGAAATTAAATTATCTCTAAAAAACAAAATTTAAATGTTCAGTTTCAATTCAAATGGCACCTCTTTCTCAAAGCATTAGCTGATCTTTCCAGTTCAGTAACCTCTCTCTTGTCTCACACACCATTACTAATTTGGCTATGCTTTTGCCACTTGTCATTATGATGGTAGTATTATAAGGATTTGTGATTTTTTTTCTTATCTGACCCAACCCCATCTCTAACCCTCAGATTTAATCCTTAAGGACAGGAATCATTATTATTCATTGTTTATAGTGCTCCATGCTACCTGGTAGATACTTTAATGTTTCTTGCTTAAATGGGTGGATGAATAAATAAATATTCTAGTTTAAACAGATAAAGCAAGGAAAGGGATTCCCCAAAAGTAACACAACTTTTTAAATGATTAGACTAATAAAGGAAACCATAAGTGTTATTTCTCTTTTAAAAAATGAAGGCAATATGAAAAATTAAGAATTTATAGAGCTAATATATCACAACTTAGAACTCTATGGGACACAGATAATGCTAATACTTTAACAATAGTATCATTGAGATTTATGGTACTTGTTTTAAATAACTATTTTTAAAACAATGTAGCAATATGCCACTAATCAGAGAAAATATATGACGTAAACTACATAGAACACAGTCAGGAACCAACATCCAAAGAAGACCTCTGAAACGAATATAATAAGTTTTACAGATTTTGTAAAACAAAAAGTATAGGTTTAAAAGATCATAAACACCACTTTCTTAACACATTATCCTACTACTAGAGGCCTGGTGCATGAATTCGTGCACCAGTGAGGTCCCTCGGCCTGGCCTGCAGGATCAGGCTGAAACCGACTCCCCGACATCCCCCGAGGGGTCCCGGATTGCAAGAGGATGCACAATTGGGGCCAGGGAGGGACATGGGAAGTTGGCCAGCCAGGGAGGGACCATGGGAAGGTTCCACAACATGTCCAGCCCGTCTCACTCAGTCCTGATCGGCTGGACTCCAGCAGCAAGCTAACCTGCCAGTCGGAGCATCTGGCCCCAGGCAGTCAGTGCACATCATAACAAGCAGGTAAGCAGCCTTAGCATATCATTAGCATGTTATGCTTTGATTGGATAAACGCACGACCGGGCATTTAGCATATTAGGCTTTTATTATATAGGATGTTCAACTATTTAGATCTCATAGCTATCTCAGAGTCTCAGGATCAAATGTGAAAAATGGACACAATAGAAAAGCTGAAGAATTATAAAATGTAGTGTCATCTAGGGGGCACTTGATAGATTATGCCATTTAGAAAGACTTACTATATAATTTAGGAAGCAATACTTTGTGATAAAATGGTGATACTCTGTTTTTTGGGGTGGGAGGAGGGGTGGAGAATGGGGAGGGGTGGGGAGCTATTCATTGTTTATAGTGCTCCATGCTACCTGGTAGATACTTTAATGTTTCTTGCTTAAATGGGTGGATGAATAAATAAATATTCTAGTTTAAACAGATAAAGCAAGGAAAGGGATTCCCCAAAAGTAACACAACTTTTTAAATGATTAGACTAATAAAGGAAACCATAAGTGTTATTTCTCTTTTAAAAAATGAAGGCAATATGAAAAATTAAGAATTTATAGAGCTAATATATCACAACTTAGAACTCTATGGGACACAGATAATGCTAATACTTTAACAATAGTATCATTGAGATTTATGGTACTTGTTTTAAATAACTATTTTTAAAACAATGTAGCAATATGCCACTAATCAGAGAAAATATATGACATAAACTACATAGAACACAGTCAGGAACCAACATCCAAAGAAGACCTCTGAAACGAATATAATAGGTTTTAGAGATTTTTTAAAACAAAAAGTATAGGTTTAAAAGATCATAAACACCACTTTCTTGACACATTATCCTACTACTAGAGGCCTGGTGCATGAATTCGTGCACCAGTGAGGTCCCTCGGCCTGGCCTGCAGGATCAGGCTGAAACCGACTCCCCGACATCCCCCGAGGGGTCCCGGATTGCAAGAGGATGCACAATTGGGGCCAGGGAGGGACATGGGAAGTTGGCCAGCCAGGGAGGGACCGTGGGAAGGTTCCACAACATGTCCAGCCCATCTCACTCAGTCCTGATCGGCTGGACTCCAGCAGCAAGCTAACCTGCCAGTCGGAGCATCTGGCCCCTGGCAGTCAGTGCACATCATAGCAAGCAGTTGAGCAGCCTTAGCATATCATTAGCATGTTATGCTTTGATTGGATAAACGCACGACCGGGCATTTAGCATATTAGGCTTTTATTATATAGGATGTTCAACTATTTAGATCTCATAGCTATCTCAGAGTCTCAGGATCAAATGTGAAAAATGGACACAATAGAAAAGCTGAAGAATTATAAAATGTAGTGTCATCTAGGGGGCACTTGATAGATTATGCCATTTAGAAAGACTTACTATATAATTTAGGAAGCAATACTTTGTGATAAAATGGTGATACTCTGTTTTTTGGGGTGGGAGGGGGGGTGGAGAATGGGGAGGGGTGGGGAGTGGGGCAGTTAATTCTACTTGATATAATCTTTAAGAATTCAGAAATAGGGTAATATATCAGAAGGAACTGTATTATTTGTATAATAATGAAAGTTTTAAAATTTAAAAAAGTGATTAGGTTCCACTTGGAATATTTTATTTCTTGGTAATTCAACTGAGGCCAATTTAACTGTCAAAAAATTTTTTGATCTCCTACTACATGCCAGAAATTGCTTATGAAGTACAACTATGATGGGGAATTTTAATAAACTCTAAAAACATATTACATAAAAAACCCTCAATATAGCCTATTTTTGTGAAATTATCTTAACAAGATGCATTATTCAAATACACAAGTCAGTTGAGATATGAAATAAAAATCTCATTGTCTGTATTTAGAGGAGAGCTATAAAGAGCCTATTCTTCAAAGGCAGAGGGTTATAGCAAGTTTTCTGTAGAAATGAAATTCTATTGAAAAGCTGTATAACACCTCTGCCCAGAAGGACCTGAGACAAAGGCTCGGATATTAAAATCATTATATATGGCCTCAGCATCAGTTTTTAATCAAATGAACATGATAACAACTGGCAAGAGATATTTTCCATTCATTAAAACAAGGGCTGCAATAACAGGCAGAGTCATGATGATTTAAAAAGCCAAAGAAAGCAATACAGAAAATGAATACATATATTTATAAAGCTTTAAGGGTCTTTGAGCTTCGTTTAGTCCAAACCTCCTATTTTACAATTGACAAACTGAGATTTGCTGATGATTCCTCAGCTTTAGATATAAGCCTGGAAGCAAGAGCTACTGACTGCCAATCCACTTTGACAGGATGCTCTACAAAAATTAAAATACAACAAATAAATTAAATCAAACATTTTTCTTGCTTCATTGATGTGATGTCTATAAATTTGTATAGATAATTATGAAAGAAATCCAAACACCATAAAGTTTGGTGTATCCAAGCTTTAAAAAACGAGTTCATGTCCCAGTTTAGAATTGTTTCTACAGGCCCAGTGAACATTCTGGCAAGACAAAGCAATTGAGTATAATAATAGGAAGAAATTTCCTCTAAATGCGTTATTATCCTTTCAAAGGTATAGAGACCATTCCTAAAACCACAGAGCACCAGACAGTCACAGAGAACTAAGCAATTATCCTTTTATCTGTAATGTATTTTATTGACAACCATAGTGAAATAAAAATATGTGTGAAATATTCTTTCAATTTAGAAATATCAAAGAAATTTTAAAATTATTCTTATAATAAGAGACAAGGGCTACTATAGACAAATTCATTGCATTTCAAACAATAGGTTTTAGAATATAATATCACATTTATACAAGAATCTAATTTTGACAGTAAAGCTATAGTCTAAAAGCATGTAAATATTTAATATACTATCATAACTATGATTTATTTAAATCCTGAAATACCATATTTGGTTTTGTAAACAAAAATTTATGCTTTAAATATATGTTTATTGTTGATAGAGAGATAGAAGAGAAGCCTTACGTTCTACATCCAGAAAAGCTAGATTTAAATTCCACATGTTATTAGATTGCTATGACCTTTAGCAACTTAAATCTATAAAATCTGGTTGCTTCTTTTTCTCTTCTGCCAAAAGGAAATAATATCATCTTCATGGGTATTATTAAGTTTAAATAAAATGTGTATATAAAAGTGTGTTGAAATATAATATATACATTTTAATACCTAATCTTTATGAATATAAATTATTAGTTTATATTTATATTGTCTACTAGAGGCCTGATGCATGATATTTGTGCAAGAGTAGGCCTTCCAGACGAGGCAGCTGCCTCAATCCCTCCCTCGCCGACGAAGCGGGGCAGCTGCCTAGATCCTGCACCTGCAGCCCCAGCTTCGACCGGAAGGTTGTCTGGAAGGTCATCAGGAAGGACATCCGGATGGCCATTTGGTCGATTTGCATATTATGCTTTTATTATTATAGATAAGAGAGGGAATTAACTTATGTGGCTCATAAGATTCTTAATAAAACAGAAGTCTACACATAAATAGGGATAAGGCTTATAAACTATTGTGTTTTCATGTTACTGAAAAACTACTGCCATGTTTTCATAAACAAAAATGATTTTATAATTACAGATGCCACAAGAGAAAACAGTGCAATTTAAATATGGCAGAATACTTGAGGTATATTTATTGTTAGTTTTGTCTAAAAGGACTGGAACCCTGGCTGGTTTTGCTCAGTGGTTAGAGCTTTGGCCTGTGCACTGAAAGATCTCAGGTTGGATTCCTGATCAAGGGCACGTACCTCAGTCACATGTTCCATCTCCAGCCTTGGTCAGGGCATGTGCTGGAGACAACCAATCAATGTGTTTCTCTCTCTCTCTCTCTCTCCCACCCTCTTCCTCCCTTTCACTTTCTCTAAAAATCAATAGAAATAATATCCTTGGTGAAGATTAGAAAAAAAAAAAGAAATAAAAGGACTTGATCCCTGCTTTATCTGTCAAATACTAAATTTGTTCAAACACTACATATTTGGCAGCTCAAAACCCAGTACCTGAGCTTCTTGTGCGACTATGTGGTTAATTAGATATGAGTCAATTGTAACTTTACATTGCTGCCAGAAACAGACATAGGGTCAGCCACTTTGGAAAACTATCTGTGAGTATCTACCCAAAGTAAACATATGCCTACCTATGACCCAGCAACTCCAGTCCTCAGTATATAACTATGAGCAATGAGGGCACCATTTCACCAAAAGACAAAAAACAAACGAACAAAAAGAAAAACTCTTCATAGAAGCCATGTTAATAGTAGCCCCAAATTGGAAACACACTAAATGTTCATTTTAAGGATACATAATTGAGGCTATACAATGAAATACTACACTGCAATAAAAAAGCAAAATATTGATGCATGTAAAAAAGTAGATGAATGTCCTAGATATGTTGATGAGCAAAGAAGTCAGTCACTATAGCATCCATACTGTGTCATGCCATTGATAGAAAGTTAAAAATAAAAACAGGCAAAGCTCTCTTTGGTGATTGAGGTCAAATCATTACTGCAAGTGAGATGCTGTTGTGTAAGTCAACCCAGACACATGCCATGGATTTTGACACTGGAGAAGCAGCGGAAGCCAGAAAGGTTGGAGCAGGGGTCCTCAAACTTTTTAAACAGGGGGGTTACTGCAAGTGAGATGCTGCTGTGTAAGTCAACCCAGATACATGCCATGGATTTTGACACTGGAGAAGCAGCAGAAGCCGGAAGGGTTGGAGTGTTAGTGAAGGCTGGAAAGAGTGGGGAACATTTTACTGGAAACTGGAGATAAGTTGATTTGATTGATGTGCTAGTGAAACAATTAGCACAACACTGGCCTGAAATAACAGGGTCTGTAGAAAGTGGTTGCCTTGGCAGGGATATGGAAGAATTCACTGGGAAGAGACATGGAAAACCTTCTATAATGAAGAAATAGTCTATATCTTTGTTAGGGCTACGGTTACTTTGTACATTTGTCAAACTGCACACTTAGGATGCGTACTTTTTGTTGCAGGTAAATTGAACCTCAATTTTTAAATAACAAAAAAGATAACTTAAAACTCTATCAAAGAATACACTTACAAAAGATTTGAATTTTTTTCTAATACATCATACTGGTGTGTGCTTCTTTTAAAGCTGTGAAAAATGCAAAGTGCTGATGGAATTGCCATATGTTTATGGTTTTCAAATAGCATGAGGCCCACAACAGCTCTACCTTTAAAATCACCCTGGGGTTTTTCACTTATCTCAGTAGTGTCATCAAGCTCCTTGAATTATCCATGTTTTTCTATAGTTTCTAATGTCACAATGCTAAGAATGTTTGAGTATATGTCTGCAACAAATATATGTGAATCGTGTTTTTAAAAAAAAGACATAAAAATTTCTTCATCAAAATGTGTTGTTCTATATTTTAAGTTTCAGCCGTTAAGTTAGAACTATTGAGCTTTTTGCATAGACTGAAAGAGGCAGTTGCAGTCAAAAACATCCAAATAAAACCTTTAGGTGTCAGTGTATAATAGACTGACAGACAAGTATCTAGGTTAGGCAGGGAAGTTAGGATAATTAAAAACCATGAATCTTGGTCGATATACCATTTGTGTGAGGACTACTTTTCATGAAGATGGTGCAATTATTCTACATTAATAAGCCTAATAAAATTGAATAGATTCTCCTTTTCTGTGCTTATTCTGTGATCAAAACATACATTCCAGATGTAGCTAATAGCAGTGTTTTCTTTATGTTTTTATTTTTTAAATTTATTTTTATTGTTCAAAGTATTACAGATGTTCCTCTTCCCCCCCTCATTGACTCCCTCCCCAGGCCTTCACCACCATATTGTCTGTCCATGGGCTATACACATAGGCATATAAGTTCATTGGTTAATCTCTTCCTGCCCTTTCCCTTTGAAATATGTCAATCTGTTGCATGCTTCAATGTCTCTGGATCTTTTTTGTTAATCAGTTTATTTTGTTCATTAGATTCCACATATAAGTGAGATCATGCGATACTTGTCTTTCTCTCACTGGCTTATTTCACTTAGCATAACACCCTCCAGGTCCCTCCTTGCTATCTCAAAGGGTAAGAGATCCTTCTTTTTTACAGCTGCATAGTATTCCATGGTGTAAATGTACCACAGCCATTTTATCCACTCATCTACTGATGGGCACTTGGCCTGTTTCCAGATCTTAGCTATTGTAAATAATGCTGCTATGAACATAGGGGTGCATATATTCTTTCTGATTGATGGTTCAAGTTTCTTAGGATATATTCCTAGAAGTGGGATCACTGGGTCAAATGGCAGTTCCATTTTTTATTTTTTGAGGCAACCCCAGACTGTTTTGCAAAGTGATTGTACCAGTCTGCATTCCCACCAGCAGCACACTAGGGTTCCCTCTATGTTTTTAAACAGCAGACATCTGAAGAGCCTGAATAGCTGTTATGGGCTAAATTGTGTCTTCTTCCCCAGACTCATATGTTGAAGTCCTAACCTCCAGTAACTTAGAATGCAACTTTATTTGTAGAGAGATAATTAAGTTATATGATGTTGTTATTACGGCAAGTCCTAACCCAAACTGACTAGTCCTTGTAACAACGGCAGACACAGACATGTACATATACAGAAGGAAGACCAGATGACAATTCAGGGAGAGAGTGTCCATCGATAAACTAAACAGAGAGGTCTCAGAAGAAAACAACCCTGTCAACACCTTGATCTCTAACCTTCTAGCCTCCAGGTCTGTGAGAAAATAAATTGCTATTGTTTAAGTCATCCCATGTATGAGGTGCTTCGTTATGGCAACTGTAGAAACCTAATGGACCACCACACTACAAAAGAATACATTTGGAAGTAAATGACTGCCTCCTATCACTTTTATTTTTGTAAATCTGCCTTTTCATAAATTGTGTACCTTGGGATTACCCACATCAGTGTGACTGGAATATGAAAAAGATGACTGAACCAGCAGACCTTCCACAGTGTGATGTGGAGAACAAGTTCCCAGCGACGTCCTCTCCTGTAGGCACTCACAATTCTGCTCATTCAACAAGCCTCTGGGGAGCTCTTCAAACAGACACGTGTCTGGGACCTGCTCCTCCACCTGATCTTCACAATGTCTGGACATTAGAATCATCTGGCAGGATTTAAAAATTGTGGTATCTACATGGCATCCTTCAGAGACTTGATTAAATTGGTTTGAAATGGGATTTTGGCATTGGGAGTTTTCAAGGTCCCCTCCCTTCAGGGATGATATCCCCTGCCCCAGACAGCATGATTTAGTGGGCCAGGGAAGAGCCTGGGTATTGGTACTTTTTAATTCTCCAGTTGATTCCACTGCACACAAATTCCACTGCACCCATGCACAACCATATGAGGCAAAGGTAAAATAATGCTCCTTTCAGGTCTAACATTCTGCAGTTTTTTAACTTTTCATGAGAGATGTGGTACCAAAAAGACATTTCAAACCACACTTTTTAAACATTTAAACAAGTTTCCTTCCCATATGCTCTTTAACTTATTGTGTAACTAGAAAGAATGCATTTTCAGTTCTCCTGTAAGTCAAACACCTTTGGAGTGTTTTCCCAATGTGCCTAAGCAGGAGAGAGGCTCTGGATGAGACTGGGTTACCATCACAACCCCAGCTGTGAGACAGATGCAATTATTTCAGGAAGGAACACATGATGGAAGATGAAGGCACAAAACAGAATTGCTTCTAGGATAGTAATTTTGTTTCCTGGAGCAAAGATTCAAACCAACATCTCCCATTACTCTAACACAATTACATAGTTTTCCCTTTCATCCACTTCTTTTAGGCTTTTCTTATGTGTGAAGCTTTCTGAAGGGTATTTGAGTGATCTAACATTAACCGCCCACACACTGTATTTATCACTGTTATTAACACAGTGGAAGATCTTTACAACTTAGTGGAGCTCCAAGAAGCATCATTACTGGTTTTCTTTAAAATTGCCTTTAAATCACTTGCCATTTCTTCTAATTTACATCCCAGGCAGAATTATTTTCAAGTGACCTTAGAGCGTCTTCTGCCTTAAGTTTCAAAATGACTACAACTAATGATATGATGTAAATGGATCCTGAACTTTGAAGTATTACAGTTCAGTTTAAATAAATTCAGAAAGGTTAAAAGACATAAGGTCCCCCAGACAACTACATAAGTATCTGAAGGGAATTAGGCCAAAGAGGGGGAGGGTGATGGTTTATAACCATTAAAGAGAAAATTTGTTAGTTTTTTATCAAATGAAACATATGTAAAAGTCCATATGTAACCTCTATAAAAGTGGATTCAGTTTTATTATCCTATCTAATAAAAGACAGATAGGGTAATTAACCATACCTCCGATACACTTCCCATTGGCTAATCAGGACGATATGCACATTAACTGCCAACCAAGATGGCGGTTAATTTGCATAAATAGGCACAATCATGGGAGGCGAAAAGGGAAGGATGGAAGAACGGTGATCAGAAACCCAGGCAGCAGGCAAGAGCTGGGGGGCGGGCAGGGGCGGGCAAAGGCGGCCCTGCGGCAGGTGCTAATGCACCAATCTGCCAACACTCACACCCGGGCCACCTTTGCCCTGCACAAACTATGCAGCTGGGAGAGGGGAGTGGGGCCCCTGGGAGCAGGGCAGGAACTTCCCGGGGTTTGCATCAGGCAGCCAAGAGCGGAGTGCAAACTATGCAGCCAGGAGAGGGGCGAGGGGCCGCTGAGAGCAGGGCTGGAACTTCCCAAGGTTTGCATTAGGCAGCCCAGAGTGGAGTGCAAACTATCCCGACTGGTAGCTGCTTGCTCATTCACTTACTCGCTCATTCATTCACTCATTCACTCACTCATTATTCACTCACTCAGCAAACCCTCTCAGGTCCCTGGCACCAGGCCAGGCACTGAAGGTGAAGCAGGATAAGACAGAGCTATGTCCTCAAGATGTTAGTAATTCAGTAGGGTGAAGCAGGCACATGAACGAGGCAGTTGTATGCACAGATACAGTGTACCGGGTTCGGTGAGGGCTGTAACTAACGGTGACATTGTTCTCTTGATAACATGGGGCCTCGGGAGCCAGGACGCCCCATGCCTATAGGCCTGTGCCTAGGCCAGGAGTGGCCGGGGTCCAGGAAAATGACAGAGGGTGCAGGTCGGGCTGAGGGGTCTGGCCCCACCCCTCACCCTCACCCCTGAGTGCACAAATTTTTGTGCACCGGGCTAGTTGTTATAAATAAAAGTGTCCAGCATTGAGATAATTATTCTGGTCAATGCATTACTTACCAAATAAAACCTATAATATTATATTAAGTGCTGAAAAACACTTCATTGTGTCAGGAAACACATATCATTGTGTTCAATAAGAGAACCAAACAAAATGTATCCAGAGGGGAATAACCAACCATACCATATGTGGAAAAGTTGAAAGAAATGTGGAAAGAGAATTACACTGTGTGATCAAAATGCCATAAAAAGACCTGCATGTAATTAGCAGATGGCATAGTGTGAAGTAAAATAAAGGAAAGCTTCCAAGAGCCTGCATTTGAGGATTCAGTAAGGCCCCAATCTCTGAAGCCCCACTGCTATTTTGCATGGGCTGCACAACACTTGATAGGGAGCCATGGAAGGGATTTATGTAGAGAGAGAGTTAGACTAGTGACAAGGTCATAACTATTATCACAACTCTGAGATCGTGGGATATAAAATCGCCTGTCACCCTAGTATTCCATTCTGAATGTCCAACCAGCAAATGCTCAAAATATAAAAGCTTAACTTTTCTTTATAACATTAAAACAGCTGCTTTCATTTTTCTGCTAAGGGCTTTAAAAATGTAGTAACCCAGTGATTTCTTTTTTTAGAAGGCATCATTTTATTACCAACCCTTCCATTAGGAGCAAATAGAGTATTGCTAAAGCAACTGGTTCTTATTTATTTTTTTTTAAATCACCTCATTTCAAAGGCAATGAAAATCTCTTAAGCTTCAGAGAACTAATATTTTAAAAGTAAAAATATATTGTTTATTATAACACCTGTTATAAAATAGACAATAAGGAAATATTGAATTTTTCTATATCAACCCATTCGATATATTTCAGCACCTGTAAGTATGCAGCATTTTGGAATCCCTTCATATTTCCTCCAAACCTGCAGACCTGGAGAAAGAAAATTAAAACAATGCAGATTTCTAAAGAAGAATTAGTCCTAAACTGTTCCTCTTGTACTTTGAAAAAAGCAGGACTTTGCTTAGTTTCTGGTCTCCCATGTACCAATAGCAGTTACTTTACCTTATTATTCTTCCCTCCGGAGGAATGTATTTCACTGCAGTTGTCTCTTGGGAAGAATTCTACAATCTTCCTGACCCAAACTATGTGTCTGGAGGAAAATATTCCAAAAAATTTAAATAGCCTGTTCCTGTCTCTCCTTCCTCAAATAACCAATTTTTCTCTGAGGTTTCTTCACTTGTTTAGACACATTAAATAAAAAAAAAAGTTGTTGGGACAAATTTTTCTCTATGTTTAAAACTTAGGTAGATTATGGGGAAGATGAAGAAACTCAAAATAAAAATATTTAAATAAAATAATATGTTACATATCCTCAATCCCATTTACTCCAATGATTAATATATTTAAATTACTTTTTAAATATCTTAATTTTCTAAGAATTTTCTTTATTGATTTAAGAGAGGAAGGGAGAGGGGGAGAGAGAAACATCAATGATGAGAGAGAATCATTAATTGGCTGCCTCCTGCACGTCCCCTACTGGGGATCAAGCCCACAACCTAGGCATGTGCCCTTGATTAGAATTGAACCTGGGACCCTTCAGTCTGAAGGCTGACGCTCTATCCACTGAGCAAAACCAGCTAGGGCTTATTTATTTATTTATTTTTCTGTTACTCCTCAATAGATATTTTTCCATTGATTTTTAGAGAGAGTGGAGAAGAGAGGGAGAGACAGAGAGAAAAACATCAATGTGAGAGAGACACATCGATTGGTTGCCTCCTTACTGGGGCTAGGAATGGAGCCTGCAACCACGCCCTTGACTGGAATCAAACCCAAGACCCTTCAGTCCCTGAGCTGACGCCTTATCCACTGAGCCAAACTGGGTAGAGCAATTAATATATTTTTAATATGCATGAATATATCACTAAATGGAGCATATTTTCCAATTCTGTATACTAAATTTTAAATATGTAGTTCAATTGTATTATTGGGGAAATATTTTCATTAAATTGGAGAATTTCATAATATTATAGAATCTCAAGGTGGAAAAGAACCAGTCGAATATTACATATTATATATTTTAGAAAGGAACGAGTGACTTACCTAATATAAACCCCCTTGTATGTATAGCCGATGACATCGAGGCTGCTTGCTTAAAGTCACACAGCAACATGCATATATTAGTATACTGCCTCTGAGTCTCTAATATTTGAGAGGTAGACACTGTATAGCTTAACCTTTAAGATAGAATAGATGGAATAAATTCAAGAATAGACTGATTTCAAGAACATGATCAACTTACGGCACTTTTATACGTGTGATCTTTTGCTTTTCAATGACCAGCACTACCTCATTAATTCCCTGCCACACTGATTCCCACCTGGAATCTCTGTGTTTCTCCTTCTGCCTTCTCTCTTCCCCCTATAGAACCACTGCTGCCACAGTAACTTTTCTAAAATATTTTTTACCATTACCCTGAGGTTTACAAAATGAAGTCAGATTTCTTCATCATCAAAATCTGTTCCTCATCTCTATCTACATATTTCTATTCTTTTCAACTTGCACCCTAGAAGTCACTTGTTATTTTTGGAGTATGCTTCATTCATCTTGACCTCTTTGTCTGAAATGTTTTTCCCAGTGTCTTTGATGAGGGAATTGTTTTTCCAAGGCATTAGAAAGCTTAAATATCTACTCTTTCTCATTCCAGTCCCTGAGGGCAAAAAAAAGATCCATTCCTATTTTGTATTCTCACAAATTTTGGGACAAAATTTTTCTCAAAATTTTTCACTTTTTACATGTCTCTAATACCTTAATGTGTTTTACATAGAACACTGCATCTTAATTCCAAGTAATGGGGTAATTATTTTATAGTCTATTGCTAGCCACCCTTCCCTAACTCCACTCATCCCTTCAACCCCAACAGTATTATCTTTATTTCCATGGCTTAGTTAGAGCCTATTACATATTACCTACTTGCTGAATGTTAATTCATAATTTATTTTGATACTAATAAGTTTATAATGAGTGGCAGCATTTCCATAATTTTATTAAAACTAATTGTCAAAAATATTAAAATTGGAAAGTCCTTACACATTATTTTATCCAATTTTTATATTTTCTATAGCAAACCAGAAAAGTTTGGCTGATTAATTCAACAAATATTTATTGCATGTGCACTATGTGTCAAGGACTATTCTATGTGCCAGAGATAAGTGATTTGGTTAAAACATATTTAAATTAATTGTGTTTGTACAGTTTATATTCTGAAAGAGAAACAAACACTAAACCAACAAAAAATAAATGCTCAGGATACTATTTATTAGCGATAATTGTCATGAATAAGATAAGCTAAATAATTAGCTCAAGTTAACACCGGTTTTAGAGCTGAACTTGAGCCTTGGTCTCCTGTATCTCAGTCCAGTGTTAGGTTAACTAAAAATTACATCCTATGTTCAAATTAAGTACAGATTTTTCATAACTAAACTGAGGTAATATTCAAGATAGCAGTTGAGCAACAGTCTGTATAAGCAAAGATGAATTATAAGTTGCTATAACAAAGATACATGGCTTTCTTAAGATAGAAATTTTGTTATTGTTCACAAATAGTCTGAAAGCTAAGAATCCATGCTCTTGGGAAGACACTGCCTATATTTTCTTTTATTCAGAAACTCAGATTCCTTCATCTTATTACTCAGCCAAAAAAATGTGTAACCTTACTTGAAGCGTGCAGGCTGCCACAGCTTTATTCTGACCTGCAGAAAGAGGAAAGAGGTGAAAGGTCACATCCCCTTTTGTTCACTTACCATTGACTGAACCCAATGAAGCACATCTGGATGCAAGACAGCCTGGTTTGGATGGCCACTTGCTCAGCTCAAATTCTGACTGAACCTGGGGTAGTTCTAGCAGTTCAGAAAGAAGGGACGTATGATACGAGTCAGAAGCAATTAATCCTCTCTGCCTCACAGGGACACTATTATTTACTTTTGCTTGTACTTACACAAGAGACCAGGAGCACAGGTAAATAATGAGGTCAAGACCATTATTACAAGGACAAAGTTATCAAAAGCAATGAAGTATTTGCTGTAAAGAACCTGGTGACACTATTTTGGTAAGTAGTGGCTCAGTTTCTACAGCCTGAAAAACTCAATACTAAGTTTAAAAAATACCTTTGCTTAATTCCCCAAGAAAGATGGGAGAAGTGAGAAGAAAATATATACATCATAAATGGCATCTGTTTGTGGATCTAAATTGGTTTAATTGAGGAATAGAGCCATCTTCAACGAGCCATACCTGTTCTATGCAGCACTCTAACACCTTATACAGACCCAGAATATTACTTGCAGTAACTGAGGTTTCCTATTGCCTTGCTATGAAGTCAGTAGGTAGGGCGCAGCTACATAAAGCTGATAATTTAGGGCTCCCTTAACAATTCATACCAAGTCACAGAATCACAGAGATGTGGATGGTAATTGTCTCGGGGTACTGAGGTCAGTTGTTTCAATTTTCCCAGTTTATCAGAAGGAAATGCATTTGGTGTTTTGAGCAAACACTTCTTAGTGTTATGAAGAAGTTTCTGACACAGCTCTTCACGTTTGAGTCTCTTGTGAAAGACATTTAACTTAAGTGGTGTCTCTTCAAATAGACAATGGCATTGATAACATCTTATCTCTTTAATTCTCTTCCCATTTTCTCCTCTAGTAAACTCATTCTTAGATAAACAAGAAATTAGTCAAGTCATGTCCCTAATACAGAAAAGAGCATTATAAGGTTGATAACAGATCTAACAACATTAAAGCAGAGGTCAGAAGCTTAAGCCAATCATGAACCACCTTAGGAAAGAAAAAGTGCTCTGATCCTAACAAATAGTTGGAAGTGCGGTGGAGAGGCAGGGGGAACTTGTGCACGCCTTGGTTTGCAACTGTTGCAGGCGCGGGAGGGTGACAGTGTGCTGGGGGATGTTCGAATGCCAGGGGGGATGTGCACACCAGAGGCCTCTGGCTTTGCAGATCCGCAAACCCCCGTGGTGCGGCCAGGAGGACGTCAGTCTGGCCCGCCACGGTGGCTGTCCCTGTGATCCTGTACCTTCTGGGCCAGGAGGCGGATCTTGCGCAGTCACTCCTAGGCGCTGATGGCTGCCTCCCTGCCGTGAAGGGTCAGGGATCTGAGTCCCAGGACCGTGCACAGCCTCAAATGCTGCTCCCCGCCCGGCAGGGTCACAGATCCGTGTCTTGGTCCTGCGGACAGCCTCAAGCACTGCCCCCTGCCTGGCAGGGTCACAGATCTGGGTCCCCGGACAGCAGACAGCCTCAAGCACTGCCGCCCCGCCCAGCAGGGTCACAGATCCAAGTCCTGGACTGCAGACAGCCTCCCACGGTGCCCCCCATCTGGCAAGGTCACAGATCGGGGACCCAGACCGCAGACAGCCTTGCCTGCTGCCCCCTGCCTTCAGTATGCAAATTAGCC
>NW_005370016.1:3256095-3257892 GCF_000412655.1 Myotis brandtii
TCACTGGAGCAAGCAAGCCTCCCTGTTCGATTCAGTGCATGGCTGCCGGCCGCCATCTTGGCTGGCAGTTAATTTGCATATCGCCCTGATTAGCCAATGGGAAGGGTAGCGGCCGTATGGCTAATCACCATGTTTCTCTTTTATTAGGTAGAATAAGTGCACTATAACTTAAACCCTAATAGAAAGCTATAGAGTTCATATATGGAAAGATAGGCATTTTCTAGTACATTTATTGGAAAGACTTTTTGGGAAAATGAATAAAGTCTTTAATTTCCATAAGAAAAAAACATATTTTTTTAAAGAAGTATAAAATATATTTTTAAAGAGAGGTTGTTAAAATAGCCATTTAAAATTTGGATCATTAAAAAGATGAATAATATGCAAAATCTTTGCCATGTCTGATTAGCGAAAAGCAGACATTTGAACAGCACTTGGAAGGGAAAGGAATGCTTAACTGCAGACAGGTAAATGCTATAGAATAAAATGTCAAATATTGATGCAGAAGGTGGTTTTTCTATTGAAATAAAAAATTGCCAAATTTACTCGAGCAGTGACAGAAAGCCTGAAGAAAATAAATTTAAAGAAATGTAAAAAACAATCAATGAAATGGGTACATGTAGTTCTTATATCAATGAATTTTTCCAAATCTCCAATTAACAGGAATATTGTTTTGTAAATTTTTAGAGCATTGTAAATTGATAAACTTTACCTGAAAATTATTGTAACTTTTACTCAAAAATTGGCTAGAAAAACTTAAGCTTTACATTTAGTTCAATAATTATTATTGTAACACTGATCTCAAAAGTGGAAAAGAAAGTACAGAAGAAAAGCAGTAGCTTCCTTTCAACAATGGTGTAAATATTTGTATACTGTCAATGTAAGAAATGTTCAAACCTACAGAGAATTTTTATGAGTTTATTTGAGCCAAACTGATGACTATTTCCAGGAAGCAAAACCTCAATGGATTGAGAAAATGCTCCAGAAATGGCAGTTTTGCACTTTATTGCGGGAAGCCACCACTTGCCAATACTATCATGAGAGTGCACCAAGGAACAAGGAAGGCTGATGGACCTTGAGCGTTAGCAGGGCTGATGCTAACCACTGATTGTTCATGTTTAGATAGTGGTGGCTCAAAGCAATTTCCTGACCTGATAGCCTCCAAGTAAACGTTTACTGGACCTTACTGATCTATGCTGACCTTAGAGACGGTCTGTCTGCTACCTGTTTGCCAATGCTGACCTTACTGATCTATGCTACCTGTTTGCCATGCTTTACTGAGGGCGAGATGTGCATCTAAAACTGAATGAAAAGCGGAAAAGCCCAGGTTTCAGTGTGTCTCTTCAAGAAAGAGGCTACACCTGGTCCCTACCCCTTAATAATTCATATTTGTGTCTAGTATTTTCATTTGTGCGTCAGCCCCTCCTTCAGATCCTGAACCCAATTGTGCAAGTCGCAGCACTTTATTTTATACATTACAATCAAAAAAGGAGGTGTAAGTAGGTTACATGAGATACATTGGTTATAGATTAAGGAGATGGGAGAAAGCAAAGGTGGTGAGGGGAAACCTCTGGGATTGGATAAAAAGTAGAATAAAGTCCAAACCAAGTGTTAAATTCCTGCTTAATCTCTATGTTTCATAGTTACTTCAAATTCAACACAACCAATAAAAACATTGTATATATATAAACTAGAGGCCTGGTGCACAAAAATTTGTGCACTCGGGGGGGTTGGGGGGGGGGGGTCCCCCAGCCCGGCCTGTGCCCTCTCGCAGTCTGGGACCCCTCGGGAGATAACAAC
>NW_005370016.1:3258648-3280981 GCF_000412655.1 Myotis brandtii
GGCTGGCTGAAAGCAGGTTTCTGGGGTTGTTTAGCTTCTATAATTGCAACATTGTTTCTTAGAGTGCAGCTCATAGGCTGGCAGCGGCCTTTGGGGAACCTTGGCTTCCTCCATCACTGGAGCAAGCAAGCCTCCTATTCGATTCAGCTGCCTGGCTGCCGGCCGCCATCTTGGTTGGCAGTTAATTTGCATATCGCTCTGATTAGCCAATGGGAAGCGTGTCAGAGGTACGGTTAATTACCATGTTTGTCTATTATTAGATAGGATGTATTGTGTTTACATATATTAAAATGTGTAATGCATATGTATATATGTGTACATTTAGATCTATGTATACATAGCTAAATAAAGAGATGTGTGAAATAACTTATGGAAAAGAAGTCCCTTGATTTAGAACTCTACAAAGAGAGAACCAAATTCTACTAGAAAAGTAAACAAAAATAGAAACAATAAACTTTTATCTGATAATTTTTTGGATATCTGAGGTAAAGAAATATATACTAAGTGAGACTAACATATAATAGAGCTTCAAGAATGTAAGTAAAGCCATGGTCAGGTGGCTTAGTTGGTTGGAGCATCATCTGGTGCACCGAAATGTTACAGGTTTGATTCCAAGTCAGGGCACATACCTAGATTGCAGTTCAACCTCAGTAGGAGCACATATAGGAGGAAACTGATCAATGTTGCTTTCTCATGTCAATCTTTCTCTCTTCCTCCTTCCCTTCCTCTCTCTAAAAAAAAAAAAATCAATGAAAACATATCCATGGGTACGGATTAAAAAAAAAAAGAATGTAGGTATACAGGTGTAAGAATCAGGAAATACTGCATGTTGTTGTTTGAAGAGTGCTAATAAGTGACTGCTTAACATTTGTCCAGAGTTAAGCATTGAGAGAGAGAGAAAGAACTATGAAGATTAAAATATCACTTTTCTCTATATTAGTGGTCTATTAGCTAAGGTCCATGGTCTCTCTTCCTCAGTTAGACTTTGTAATAACCATACTATAACTGCACAGAAACCTCATTTATTTAATATGACTTTTTCTCCATGTTATTTTCTTGATTCAAACTGCCTTCGTACAGTTAGTAGCATCATGACACACCTCCCTCCCTCCTTCTTTGCAGGTCCACTGCCTTAATCATGAATAAGCCTTTAGAACAAGCATGTCAAACTCAAAGGCTAACATGGGCCAAATAAACAAGGTTTAAGTTTATGTGGGCCGCAAAAAAACAAAAGCTTCAATTTTCATAGAAACATAGGTTTATTTTGATAGAGATATGCTGAATACAAAGCTGAAATAAATGAGTAATCATTAACATAAAATAATAGAACATTTTAATAAAAATTAATATTTTTCTTGAACATTAACTTACCAGACACTGAATAATTGCACAAATTAATAAGCTTAATGCAAATAACCCTATTTTTCTTGTTCTCCAACAACGAAATATTTCCTGTTGTGCACACCAAACAAGTCAGTCCAAGACTAATGATGTAGCAATTGGCTGCTAAAATATTCGCTGCTAGTATTAATAGAGAGAAATGTGCGTAAGGTGTGTAAGGGAAATGAATGCAACACAATTATAGTAATCAGTTATTAGCGAACATTGTAGTTCATTATTAATAATTATGTATAACAGGATACTGTAAAAATTAAGTTAAAAAATTTTTATTAAAACATTTCTTACATACCGTTATATGGCTGGGCCACAAAAAATATTCATTGTGGGCTGCGAATTTGACATGCTTGCTTTAGAACATCACATTCTGTCAGCATCAAGCTGTCTTAAGAATAAAGCCTTAGCATCCAACCAGTGTGGCACAGTGGTTGACCCTCGACCTATGAACCAGGGAGTCACAGTTTAATTCCAGTCAGGGCATATGCCTGGGTTGTGGGTTCAATCCCCAGTGTGCGGTGTGCAGGAGGCAGCTGATCAATGATTCTCTCTCATCACTGATGTTTCTATCTCCCCCTTCTTCTCTGAAATCAATAAAAATATATTTTTAAAAAAGAATAAAGCCTTAGGTCTATAGATCATGAAGACGGAATTTTGGTCAGACTAAAGATAACCACCCTGGTCAGTGTGGCTCGGTTGGTTGGGCATTGTCTCATGCACCAAGGGGTTGATGGTTCAATTCCTGGTCAGGGCACATGCCTTGGATTTTGGGCTCAGTCCCTGGTAGCAGTGGTGGAGTGGGGGGGCCTTTATGAGGTGGCCAATTGATGTTTTACTCTCACATCAATGTTTCTCTCCCTTCCTTTCTCTATAAATATCAATAAAAAAATCTTTTAAAAACCACACACACCCACACACACACACCAAAAAACAAACAAACAAACAAACAAACAAAAACCACTAAAGATAATATCTTGACCTCAGTTGTGTTTTTAGCCCCAGGTCCATGAAAGTGGATGACCCTACCAGTCACACCTCCAAACAACAAGACAGTACTGATACTGTTGTAATTTAATTTAGTTATGAATAACTGGAAAGGAACAAAGGGAAAGCCAAATAGTATGGGCATGCCATTTGTGCAGCTTTGCCAGAAAGCTGTAGTTTAGACCAGCCGTGGGCAAACTACGGCCTGCGGGCCGGATCTGGCCCGTTTGAAATGAATAAAACTAAAAAAAAAAAAAAAAAGACCATACCCTTTTATGTAATGATGTTTACTTTGAATTTATATTAGTTCACACAAACACTCCATCCATGCTTTTGTTCTGGCCCTCCGGTCCAGTTTAAGAACCCATTGTGGCCCTCGAGTCAAAAAGTTTGCCCACCCCTGGTTAGACCCATGCCCAGTTAAGTCTAGATGACATAGGGAAGGTACTTGTCTTTCAGGAACACATAGGAATAGGTCATTGGCCAGCGTAGGTGTGGCCACTGCAAATGCAGGAAGATTTGAGATACTTAATCTCCTAAACAAGAGCACAATGGGACTCTTGGGACTCTTGTTGCAGGGGGCACACTCTCCTGACTCCCCTGCATTCTCTGATATTTTGGGGGCTAGCAATTGGAATCCATGCCAGCAAGCTAACCTATAATTAAGTCATTACCTCCTTTCCAGAAACTGCTCTTGCAGAACCTGTTACAGAGGCCATAAAACTGTGAACAATTCACTGCCCCTGGAGGGAGGGTTAGTAACACTGGCATCAGGCCAAACCATCAGATATGGCCTGGAGACCCCCCAACATCTGAGGGCCTCCTTGCAAAGCCCGTGAAAAGGACCAGAAGCATAATCCATATTTGCGGGACAAAGACCACAGGGAGCTATAAAATGAAGGCCCCTGCATGTTTCAGTACTCAGATTTGGATAGCTATTCCCTGAGTCCACTAGCATAATTAAACAGTGTCCCTCCACTTCTTTAAAGCGTTGTTTGGTTTTCCTTGGTCTTCTGCAGCACTATTATGTGGTTTGTATCCTCAAAAGGCACTGTAAGTTTTTTATTCTGCATTTTAATGATGGAACTGTGAATATTTCATGGTCACAGTGCTACTTACTGTGAATGAGTCACCAGGAGCTGGCTGCCAAAAGCAACTCAAAACTATGACAGCAGTATAATTTTTATTTAATCTTGATATGAAAGATATTATAATATTGGCACACACAAAAAAGAGAAATCTGCTTTAGAATTGTTACTTCTCAAGGGCATGGTACTGCAAGGGTAATAAAAAAACTCAACCAAGATAATGAAGAATTACTTAGAAAGTCTTACTGAGAAGTTTTCATACAAAAGAAAGAAAGAGAGAAAGAGAGGAAGAAAGAAAGAAAGAAAGAAAGAAAGAAAGAAAGAAAGAAAGAAAGAAAGAAAGAAAGAAAGTTCTTTTAAATACTCTAAAGCTTATAAGATAAATGGGATGTGGGTAAAAATGGGAATGACCTAAGATGACAGTGTAGTGATATGGGATTTTTGGACTGGAACACACAGTGTTCCCCTGGGCAGGATGGTTCACCGGATTCTTTGTCCATTGGAGTCAAAGAATAAGTCCACAGATAGAAGGTGGTATAAGAAAGGTGGAAATTTATTGAAGAACAAGTATAGACTCCCATGTGGGGAAAGGGAAAGAGTCCCCTCTTCCCCCGAGTTCCTGTTCCCAAGGTTTATAAAGGCTGCAAGTCCCTGTGTCCTGAATCTCCCTCTGATTGGTCAATAGTCCCTTTTGAATTGGTTACTATAGTAACTCCTGAGCTCAAAGGTCAAACATCACATGGGACATGTGAGGCCCTCCTCCCTGTTGTTTTCCCATTCCCTCTGGGCTTTCTTCCTCCTTTTTTATTTTGTAAATATAGACCTCTTGCTACTCCCAGTGGAGTAATAGAAATGTAACTGTTGCCTCTCCCTTGTCTTATGGAAATGTAACTTCTCCCAGTCTCCCTTGTCTTATGGAAATGTAACTGCTGCCTCTCCCAACTTCCTTGTCTTATGGAAAGGTACCCTTCTGCAACTCTGTAGCCCTGTGTTTTTTTCTTCATGGACCTCAATTCTAAAAATTCCCTAAATCTGCTTATTTCACCCCTAAAAATTTCTATTTTGTTGTGGCAGAATTCACAGAACAATCAGCCAGTACTCTGAGGAAGGAAAGTTTAACCTTTATTTCGCAGATCTGCTAGTCCAGGGGAATTCCAGATCCAAAGCCTGAACTGCACTCATGGGGAGGCTCTGACCTATATATCTCCTCCTGTGGCAGGCCCCTGAGGGTCCCCACAGCTCTGCCCAAGTCAGTCTTGGTGGGCTTTGGGGGCATGCTCCACAGCTCCACCCAAGTCAGCTGTGGTAAGGCCCTGGGGTTAGGCTCTGCAGCTCACCCAAGTCAGTCAGAGGGGGAAGTAAGACTATGGTTTTAACTAGATACTGCAAGCCCCCAATTTTCCTTTTCATTCCCCCCTCTTGTTCCACAAGCTATTCTTAGCCTTAGAGATTACAAAAGACTCAGGAATTGTGGATAAGTTCAACAACCACTCTAGTTACTTCCTGCTGAAGGGGGGTGACAAATAAGGAGGTTCAGTATCCTGAGTCTTCACCATCTTCCCCAAGGAGGTCGTCAGAGTAGCAGGGGCAGAGAAGTTCTCCTCCCAGTACCTGTCTGGGGTCCGGCAACACTTGTATGAAGACAGAATAAAACTGTTAGAAACAATAACTATATAAGGAGATTCAGGTCGGTCAGCCAGATCTGCAGTCTTCTTGAAGATGACCCGCAGTGGGTGGTTCAGGTCAGAGGTCACCTTCCACTCTGGAAGCTGATTGTCCAGCTGGTGGACTGCTTTTACCCGGGAGTGGTGGATCCAAGTGTTCAGTCCTAAAACTTTGAGAGCTGAGGGGGTGGTTAGTATGACTGGATAAGATCCCTTTCAGATTGGCTTAAGGGGTTCTTTTTTCCAATCTTTTACCCAAATCTGGTCCCCAGGCTTGTTACAGTGCACAGCTGTTCCCAGAGAGATGGACAATCAATCAGTAACCCATCAGTGGACTTCAAGGACAGTTTTCCTAAGTCCTTATAGCTCTTTCTGAATTTCTAAGTTCTCTATTTCCCCCAAATCTCCCTTTGGCTGAATTAAGGGAGGGGGTCTGCCATATAGAATTTCAAATGGAGAGAACCCTACCCTGGCTCTTGGGGCACAGTGAACCCACAGGAGCACAGTGGTAAGATATCTGTCCAGGGTAAGTTCATCTCCTGGCATATCTTAGCCATAGTCTGCTTGAGAGTCTGGTTCATGCGTTCTACTTTCCCTGACCTCTAGGGCCTGTAGGCTGTATGTAAGTTCCACTCAATTCCTAAGGGCTTAGCTACCTGCTATACCACCTCATCTATAAAGGCTGGGCCATTATCTGACCCTATGGTTAATGGCATTCCATACCGTGGAATTATGTCCTTCAGCAATGCCTTAGTGACTTCTCTCTCCTTCACCGTGTGGGTAGGATATGCCTCAATCCAGCCTGAAAAGGTACAGATAAAAATTAAAATATATTATTTCCTCTATTAGGCCCTATTTCTGTAAAGTCTACCTCTAGATCTTCAAAGGGAGCCTTCCCACAGTGCTGAATTACTATCGGTCCTTCAGGACCCTGCCTTGCCTTGTTCTGTGCACAGAGGAGGCAGCGCTGAGAGACTGAGGCACATGAAGAGGGGAGACAGGTAATTAGATAGTATCTGCTTAACAAGGCTTCTAGATCCGTCTTCCCTAAATGGGTAAGTTCATGCTGCTGGAGGACTACTCTATGAGCTAACTGTTCTGGAACGTAGACCCTATGATCTGGGAATATCCACCAACCTTCTTTTGTCCTTTTACCCCCTTCTCGTTGATCATTCTTCTTTTTGAGGGGTGTATTTTGGAGGTTCAGGTAATTCAGGAACCAGCATGATCCACAATGGCGCTGCCCACTCCTTAGCAGCCAGCCTTGCCACTGTGTCGTGCGACAGTTCCCTTCTGACACTGAATCTTTTCCTTTCTGGTGTCCTCTACAATGGGTGACTGCTACTTCGTTGGGCTCCCAGACTACTTCTAGTAACTTCAAGATCTCATTCTGATTTTTTTTATTCCTTTTCCTCCAGCTGTCAGGAGCTCCCTTTCCTTGTATATTGCCCCATGTATATGCAGGATAGTGAAGGCATAGCGCGAGTTAGTGTAGATGTTGGCACGCTTATCCTTACTGAGATTTAAGGCTCTGACTAGGGCCCAAAGTTCTGCCCTCTCTGCTGACCATCCTTCAGGCAGGGCCTGTGCCTCTGTTATCTCAAAGTTTGATACCACTGCATACCTGGCTTGTCTTTTTCCTTCATCTAGGAAGCTACTGCCATCCGTGAACAATACTAAGTACAGATTCTGTAGATGCCTATCTGTTAGATCTGGCCAACTGGAGTAAACCTCCTCTAGGACTTCTAGACAATCATGCTCAAGGGTTCCTCTGCGATGGGGAAGAAAGTGGCAGGATTAAGAGTTCTTACTGCCACCCTAACTGGTTTGGCTCAGTGGATAGAGCATTGGCCTGCGGACTGAAAGGTCCCAGGTTCGATTCCGGCCAAGGGCATGTACCTTGGTTGTGGGCACAACCCCAGTGGGAGGTGTACAGGAGGCAGCTGATCGATGTTTCTCTCTCATCATGTTTCTAACTCTCTATCCCTCTCCCTTCCTCTCTGTAAAAAAAAAATCAATAAAATATATTTTTTTAAAAAAAGAGTTCTTACTGCCTCTAATCTTATTTGTGCATTTTCACATAGGCGCCCTTGGTATTGAGTCATCCGAGCATGAGTCAGCCAATGTTGCCCCTTAGCTTCCATTAGAGTGACAACAGCATGAGGCACTTTAACATATAACTTCTGTCCCAGAGTGAGATTGTCTGCCTTTTTGACTAATAAGGCCATGGCTGCAAGGACCCTGAGGCATGGGGGCCATCCAGAGGCAACCAGGTCAATCTGTTTGGAGAGGTAGGATACTGGCCTCTGCCAGGGTCCCAACTCCTGAGTAAAACTCCTAGGGCTACCCTGTTGTTCTTGTGAATGAAAAGGTTAAAGTCCTGTGTCACATCTATGAGTCCTAGGGCCGGCGCCTTGGTGAGCTTTGTCTTTATGGTCGTGAAGGCTTTTTTCTGTTCAGGACCCCAGTTAATGGGTGCCTTTTCCTCTCCTTTTAAGGCTTCATAGAGGGGCTTAGCTAGATCTGAGAATCCTGGGATCCAAAATCAACAGAACCCTGCTGCCTCTAGGAATTTCTGAATCTGTCACTGGGTGCTGGGGACTGGTATGGCACATACTGCCTGTTTTCTTTTAGACCTAGTCTTCATTTCCCTTGGGTAATTTGGAAACTTAGGTATTTGACTTCCCTCTGACAGATTTGAGCCTTCCTTTTGGACACCCAGTAACCCGTTTCAGTTCAGAGTCTTAGAAGGATTCGTGTTCCTTCCCAACACTGAGTTCGTGTGGAGCTAGCCAGTAGGAGGTCATCTACATATTGGAGTAGAACGCACCCCAAGTCCTATCCTGGGAACTTAGAACAACATTAAAAGTAACTAATGTTTATCATATATTTAATGGGTACTTTCCAATAGAGGAACACAGAGCCAAGATTCAGCTATTCGTTGTGATAATAATAGTTCATATCATTATGAGCAGTTACTATGCAATAAGCACTCATAATCATTTTACATATATTAACTCAATTACTATCAAAGGAAACCAAAGTTTTGCCACCCCAAAATTATGCCTTTTGTGATATTGATTGTAAGCAAATTATTAAGAAACAGAAGACTCAAAAAGAACTTTTGCCCTTCCTTCTTCTCTGCTAAGAGATTTAAGATGAAAAGGCCTGCTCCAGGAAGGGAATCTTAGCATATTCACCTTAACATTAGATAATAAGGGTCCAGGTTTCCCCCACCCTCAGGTCCCATTGTTTCTGGGTTGCCTAGCAAAAATGAGCCTGCCTCAAGTGTTCTGCTCTTCCTCAGCTACCTGTAAATTGACTATTTCCTTTGAAATTTCAGACCTCTGCCCCCTTTATCTTTTCTCCATAATGGCATATATACCTCAACTGTCCAATGCATTACAGAGTCTTGATTCCAAGCACAAGATTAATTTGATTTTCTATGACAACCCTGGCATGTACATCCATAATAAGTTTTGTACATTTTCTCCTGTTAATCAGTCTCTGTTAATTTATTCATTAGCCCATCTAGAAGAACTTAGGAAAAGGAAAAGGGGGTGTGTGTGTGTGTGTGTGTGTGTGTGTGTGTGTGTTTAGCTCTGTGGGAACCCTAATCAGAGTACAACGGATGTTCAAGGCCAATTGCAGGAAGCTGGTCCACCCTTGCTGCTTGACACAGTCACTGCAGGGAAGAAACATCTGCACAGCATATGTTTCAAGGGACCTGGCATATATGGCATACTGTTCTTAATATTTTTGCTCCCCCTCTTAGCACTATGTGTTTTAATCAAGGCCACCTCCCCAAGAAAGGTTGTTTCCCCAGGTAGGGATTTTTCCCTGGAGTTAGGGATTAACAGGACTAAGGAAGGGAATAAATCAGTAAAACCCCTTAACTAAGTGCCAGGCGGGTAGTTAATCACCTTAACTATGAACAATCACGCTTAAACTACATAATCTTTACTTAGGATAATCTCCTTCAGTTACTTCCTTGTAGCTTAACAGAACAGTAGAGTAGTGACCTTGGAATGGAGATAACAAACGCCCTAACCTTTGGAATAGAATGGATAGGATTAAAATCAAATGGTATAAATACAGATGTAACAGGAGAATAAAGAGAGGACCTGGCTGGAGAACCTGGCAAGAGAACCCAACTATGCTGATCGTCTGAACGCTGTCTCGAGTCATTCTTTCTTCGCCGACTCTGTCCACACCTTTGGGAACCCCTGGACCTGCTGGGGCTGGACCCCAACAGCCAATTGGAGTGTGGTGGCCTTGTCCAGAGTACGCTGGATTTTCAAGGCCAATTTGCTACATGCAGCTGGAAAAGCAAAGACACAGCAATCTTACCGTATGCACTTCCCAGGTGCACCTTTCTATAATCCAAATATTGATGTCACTATATGGCAAGAAGCCTCTTTTGTCTAAGTTGGTATAAAGATGTGTTACTGACCAACTGGTGGCAGCTGCTTGGTCAGGCTGCTTTGTTAGCAATAGCTCCTATGTTTGCTGCAGCTGCTTCTTCGTGAGGCTACTTTGAATACCTGTTTTGTCTGATGTCTCCTTATTAGCAATGGCTACTTGGTCTACAACAAGCATGGCAAACTTGCAGCCCGGGGGCCGCATGCCTCATTTATTTGATCCATGTTAGCCTTTGAGTTTGACATTCTTGGTCTACAATAAAGTCTATCCTACATATACCAATTTCCTCTCATGTCTTCTTTATCTAATACCCAGCATATGAGGCCCTGTACACCCAACAGTTGGCATAGTTGAGTAGGATCAAGGAGTAAGTATTCCAACAAGCTTCCACACCATCCTCACATCCTTAGCACAAAATAGTTATTATTGACAATTTACAAATAAAAAACTGTCATGTAATTGTTAGAGGCACCTCTCACTGACATTAGAGAGGTGTTACCAGACAGCTCCCTGAGTCAGTGGGAGAGGGTTGTTTCCAACCTCAATTCTTGTCTGCTCATACAAATGAATTTATATGAGAGACCTTGACTGCATTGTGAAAAGCCAATTTATTAAAGCAATTAAAGCATGCACGATTATTGAAAAAGCAAAGCAAAAAAACCTATACATCTGGCTTATGAAGTGCAGACGAGCTCTTAGCTAATCTGAAGAGCAAGTTGGGTGGGGTCTGAGGTATTACATACCCTTCTGTCTATAGGTTTCAGAATTCCCCTGCTGACTCTTTTGGTGCAGATTAATTCTCAAGGTCCCTTTTTACTTTGTTGTGGTCTATCCAGAATTTATGAGGTTTCTCTGGTGGAGAGCTGGGGCTTTTTCTAGGACAGGGGTATGGAAGGGAGTAAGGGAGATGCATAGATTGTAATAACTGAGGCTGAAAAGTAAACAAAACATCTTGGGCAAATTCTGAAAACTAACAACCGTGTGGTGATTTTTTAACATCATGAGTAACAAAACAGAATTCATATTTGACGAAACCAAAGCAAAATAGGTGTGATGCATAGGGATGAAAAGCTTGTTCTCTATTTCACTACCTTGGGTTGGATCCCGGCTCATTCACTTATCCCTTGTGGGATTTCAAATAGCTGACTTCTTTGACCCTCTCATTCTTCAAATCCTATATAATAAAAGGCTAATATGCAAATAGACTGAACAGTGGAATGACCAGTTGTTATGACATGCACTGACCACCAGGGGGCATATTCTCTACATAGGAGCTGCTTCCTGGTGGTCAGTGCGCTCCCACAGGGAGAGCACAGCTCAGCCAGAAGGCGGGCTCATGACTGGTGAGCGCAGCGACAGTGGCAGGAGCCTCTCCTGCCTCCACAGAAGCACTAAGAATGTCCAACGTCCCCCAAGGGATCCTGGATTTCGAGAGAGCACACACTAGGCTGAGGGAAACCCTCTCACCCTAGTGCACAAATTTTGTGCACCAGGCCTCTAGTATCTCAAGAATTAATTAAATGTACTCAATAAATTAGAGCTATTTTATCAGAATTATATTAGTTTCAGAAAACTTTAAGTTGATCAACATAATACCAAATTATACCCAGTTAAATGGCTTCAGTGTGCCTCATCTCTGACAAAGGAGACTCAACTTAAGGAACTGAGTGCATTGCCCTAACTAGATCATATCTGATTAGGTCAAAGCTTTACAACCAATTTTCTGCATAGCTCCCCTCTCTTCCCTTATCTAAGGAACATTTCAGTCGAGCTTCTTTTTAGTTATCTGAACCAATGTTGGTAAATAACAATGCTTTTACAGAAGCCTAAATAATGCTCAATGTTTTCCCCCTCTCCATACAAATCTCCATGCAAGATTTTATATGTGGATATACAATAAGTGTGGGATAATTATAAGCTGTGTATATGCTGTCAGAGGTCTATTATTGTGACATTCTGAAGACAGTGTTTTCAAAGCATTTCCCTATAGAGTCAGTGCAAGTTAAATATAGAACTCCAGCTTGGTTCCACATAAATTATGGAGTTGGTCAGTCATGGAGATAAAATTACATTTAGAGTTCCCACTGGCATTATAATAAGTGAAATGGAAAAGGAGATTTTCACCCTGAATAACAGGTGTCCCAAATTCTTAATGTTTTTTTCTGAATTAAACTCAAGTCATGAGTTTTAAAATAAGCTTTTTCAGAAGCCTGAGAGAATTACTGCAGTTAGTTGCTAAGCTTCCTATTTTCTACTAGCAATTGACAGAATCTGGCTTCACAGAATCTGGCTCATTAAGGAATAATTATATTTTATGTGATCTAATTTAAGTTCTAAACTCATGTCTGCATTTAGTTTTAAATTTTCTTGATGTTCATTTAATAAATCTTCCACCCATACTGGCTGTGAAACTATTAGAGTAGGTAGCTAGTTAGATATTAACAAGGAAAAAGGGAGCAACGGGAAAAAAACATCTGATTAGAAGGTAAATAGCTTTGGGGTGGTGGGAGGGTATTACTAGCGCATGCCCATACCTGCACACAAATCACCTCCATGTGACCTCTCCTCAATTATACTCTGATTGGGATATTCAGAATCACACTTGACCTTCCTTTGCTTTATGTCCTGCATTATCACACCAATAAATAACATTCTAAGTTGTTTGAATTTGGATGAAATCCTCTGGTCCTGTATACAAATAAGTGAATATTTCTGCAGAAGAATGAATACAGGGCACCTTAAATTAAGACAGCTCCTGAGATAATTTGTTTTTAGCTAGAACTTTGCATAAAAAGGGAGCACCTTTCAAAGCCCAGCTGATCCAAATGGAGTTTTTCTTTGCCTTGATCCTATTTATCCATATTTGAGAAGTACATGCTATGTATTTCTGACTTTCCCTTTCTACCATCCTATCTAATAATAGACAAACATGGTAATTGACCATACCTTCGCTATGCCTCCCATTGACTAATCAGCATGATATGCAAATTAATCGCCAACAAAGATAGCGGCTTATTTGCAGGCTGCCCGCGGGCCCTGGGCCCCGGATCCGTGACCCAGCAAGTCGGGGCCAGCAGCACTGGAGGCTGCCCGTAGGACCCAGCCAGGAATCTGTGACCTGGCGAGGGAGCAAAGCGGCGGAGAAGGGAGAGAGCCCAGGTGGCAGAGAAGGGAGGGAGCCGAGGGCTAAGCGGGAAAGGGAGGGAGCGAGGCAGCAGAGAAGGGAGCGAAGCCCACCTAGGTGGGCTTCTCTGCTTCGCTCCATTCTCAGGAAGCCCTATTCTTGTAGGAATAGGCCGGAGGAAGCCCTATTCTTGCAGGAATCTTCCTGCAACGGGCATCTAGTATTATATAATACTAGAGGCCCAGTGCACAAAATTCGTGCACGGGTAGGACTCCTAAGCCTGGCCACTGATCAGGACCAATCTGTGGGGTGACCGGCAGGGTGATCAGGGCCCCCGCTCACATCCACCTTGGTTGGCATGGCTCCGCTCACTTGCCAGCCCTGTCCCCCACTGCCGCCGCTGGTCAGGGCCTGCAGGCTGGGGGCAGATCCTGCATTGAGCATCTGCTCCCTGGTGGTGAGTGTGCATTATAGTGACCAGTCATTCCAATGTTTGGTCAATTTGCATATTAGGGTTTTATATAGATAGATAGATTTTACAATTGTATTTTATTGTAAATTTTTATATTAATATATTTTTATTGATTTCAGAGAGGAGGGAAGGGGGAGAAAGAGAAACATCAATGATGAGAATCATTGATCATCTGTCTCCTGCTTGCCCCCTACTAGAGATTGAGCCAGGATCCCAGGCATATGCCCTGACCAGGAATAGAAGGGTGACCTCCTAGTTCACAGATCGATGCTCAATCACTGAGCCACACAGGCTGGGGGTAAATTTTTATATTGATGCAATAAAAGTCCTTCATGACTCAGTGACTGAGACACCCATTTTATCTGCTCACAATTCATATCCACACTTTGATGGAGGCTCCTTTGAGCATTTCTGGTCTCAACTGAGGTCACCTGTGCACCTCCAGTAAGCTGGTAGTTCAATTGGTGCTCCCTTATCTGTCTGTCACTGGTACTGGCTCTCAGTTGGCAACTATATCTTCAACAAGTTGGCCCAGCCTTCTTCATATTGTGGAGGAAGAGCTCCCATTAAGAGAGCCTTTTAAAGTCAGTGTGGAAGTGGACTAAGAAGGGACTACTCGCATATGATGGAAGGCTGGGAAGCAAGGTCATTGCCCATTGTACTTGAGCAAGTCCAAATTAAGTCAGGGTTAGGCTGTTTCTCTGGCAGGGAAGTCTGCATGCTCACAGGCTACTGTGCTCTTACCATCCTGAACTCTGCTCTCTTCCACATATCCCACAACAGGGATATTCCTAGAACATGAGGAGATCAAATAGACTGTGCCACTTGGGCCCACAGGACACCTACTACATAAGGAACACTGGGAGTTATAGCAGATTTATTTAATACATAGAAACAAACACAAAGGGACAGCCAAAATTGGGAAACAAAGAAACAGCCCCAAATGAAAGATCAACGGGAATCTCCAGGAAAAAAAAAGGGCTAAATGAAATGGAGGGAAGCAATTTATCAGATACAGAGTTCAAAGTAATGGTTATAAGAATGCTCAAGGAACATAGAATTTTAAGGAAGTTAGTGGGAACTACAACAGCAGAAAACAAACAAATATAGAAACCATGAATAAGAACTAGTCAGAAATAAAGAATACTATATCTGAAATCAAGATTACACTGGAAAGAATTAAAAGGAGTCTAGATGAAGCAGGGGATTAAATCAGTGATTTGAAAGACAATGTAGAAAAAAACACCCAAGCAGAAAAGCAAAAACAAATAAACAAAAAAATTTTTTTAATGAGGATAGTTTAAGGCAGTGGTTCTCAACCTGTGGGTCGCAACCCCTTTGGAGGTCGAATGACCCTTTCACAGGGGTCGCCTAAGACCATCCTGCATATCAGATATTTACATTATGATTCATAACAGTAGCAACATTACAGTTATGAAGTAGCAACAAAAATAATTTTATGGTTGGGTCACAACATGAGGAACTGTATTTAAAGGGTCAGAAGGTTGAGAACCACTGGTTTAAGGGAACCTTGGGACAACATCAAATGTAACAAATTTCTCATCACAGGGTGTACTAGAATGAGAAGAATGTGAGCAAGGGATAGATAAACTATTTGAAGAAATAGTGACAAAAGAAAATTCCCTAATCTGGTGATGGAAACAGTCACACAAGTTCAGGAAAACACAGAGTCCCATCAAGATGAACCCAAAGAGACCCACACCAAGACCTGTTATAATTAAAATGCCAAAGGTTAAAGACAAATAGAGAATTTTAAAAGCAGCAAGAGACAGTTAGTTGCCTACAATGGAATTCCCATAAGACTGCCAGCAGATTTCTCAACCAAAACATTTCAGGACAGAAGGGATTGGCATGAAGTAGTCAAAGTGATGAAAAGCAACGACCTGAATCCAAGTATACTATCTAGGGAGTAAGTATACTATCTACTGAAACTCAAGGCTATCATTCAAATTTGAAGCCCATGGACATCTGTAGTAGTGTCAACAATTTTAAAAATTAAGAATAATTACATACATAATATGTATATTTATATAAGCACTAAAAATATAAAGATGTAAATAAATAGGAAAGAAACTGACTCAATAGTTTTACAACTTCGTGTTGAAGACTGGCACTCCTACACTGCTGGTAAAGATCCAATATAGGGTAATTTGGCAATATTTACAAAGTTTATAAATTAACTGCTGTTTGACACAACACTCTCATTTTTAAGAATTTAATCTGTAGATACAAAATAAACTGTTGAACAAAATAGGTTCAGAGACATGGAAGCATGAAATAGACTGACAGATCTCAGAGTAAAGGGGGGTGGGAAGAGATTAACCAAAGAACTAATATGCATATATGCATAGCTTACAGACACAGGCAACAGTGTGTTGAAGGCCTGGGGTGTGGCAGGAGCCAGGTGGAGGGGGGCATAGGGGAGAAAATGGGGGACATCTGTAGTACTCATAACACGAAAACTAAATTTAAAAAAATTTATTCTGTAGACACATTAGAATATATGAAATAAAATTTCTACACATACACAGTATATATTGCAGCATTATTTGCAATTGCAGAAGTTTGAAAACGATAGGAATTTTGTTGAATAAACTCTGGTACAACCACTAAATGGAATACTAAGAGGCTATAAAGAAGAATGAGGGCAAGCTCTGCACATTGATGTGGAAGGATCTGAGGAAACAGGTTAAAAATTTAAAGACACAATGTGTAATATTGTATAATGTATGTGGCCTTTTGTGTAAGAAAGTTAGGGGTGGAGGAATAAGAATCTTACCTAATAATAGACAAACATGTAAATTGACCATACCTTCACTACACTAACCAGCCAATCAGGAGAGTATGCAAATTAACCCAACAAAGATGGCGGTTAATGTGCATACGTAGGCGCAAAGCGGCGGAGCGAAGACTGAAGGCTCTGGGCCGGAGCGGTGAAGACTGAGGGCGGCTCCAGCCAGAGCGAAAAGCCTGGGTCCCTGCTGCAGGAGGAAAACCGGTGCCGGCAGCCAGGGGAAGGGAAAGCCTATTGCACAAATCTCTTAGTGCAAGAGGCTTCTAGTATACATATATTTGTATGAATATGACTATGAAATACTCTCTCTGAGGAGGTGGAGGAGCCCCAAAAACACTCAAATTAAAATTCACACAACCTTGACCAGTGAAGGCATGAAGCCAGAATTAATTTGATATACACAAATAAAGCAATGTACCCTTTATTCGTCCCAAAGTGTTGTGAAACAATTGCACACTTCTATACTACAATGGTGCATTAATATAATCAATAGTTGATTGATTTTACATGATCTTCTCTAAAGATCAATCCTCTTTGGAGCATGCAAATAGGAAACTTAAGATTGAGAGAGTAGAGGAGACCAAGATGGCGGCATAGGTAAACACCGCAGACTGCTGCCGCAAACAACCACTTCAAAAATACAACTAAAAGACGGAACGGACATCACCCAGAACCGCAGGAAGGCTGGCTGAGGAGAGACTCTTCAACTAGAAGGAAAAATAACTTGTCTTTTATCCAGGGTCATGTGATGTTATTAGTTAGTGCCTAAAAAGACCCATATTTAGAAAATTTGATCTACTCAGAAACATTAAGCCAAATGTGTAGCACTTCAACACATTTGAAGAAGTAATCACACCATGCATTTTCTTACCACTGCCCTATATCCTAGTCCAGTGATGGTGAACCTATGACACGTGTGTCAGAGGTGACACGCAAACTCATTTTTTTGGTTGATTTTTCTTTGTTAAATGGCATTTAAATATATAAAATAATATCAAAAATATAAGTCTTTGTTTTATTATGGTTGCAAATATCAAAAAATTTCTATATGTGACACGGCACCAGTGTTAAGTTAGGGTTTTTCAAAATGCTGACACGCCGAGCTCAAAAGGTTCGCCATCACTGTCCTAGTCCCCCCATTTTATACTAGAGAATTGATATAAAGTAAGCCTTTCTTAGTAGAGGAAAAATATCAAAAGAAAATACTGAGCATTATAATATAAAATGAGAAATGGAATTCATTCATACATGTATGCGCTTTTGTCAGAATTTAATTTTTGCCTTCAATATGATAGGCATAGTTCTAGGCACTGCAGTTATGATGAGTAATAAATCACACATTCTCTACCTTCAAGAAGCTCTGGATTCAGTCCAGCTGGTGTAGCTCAGTAGTTGAGCATCAACCCATGCACCAAGAGGTCATCAGTTAGATTCCTGGTCAGGGCACATGCCTGGGTTGTCGGCTCAATCCCAAATAGGGGCCATACAGAAGTCAGTCAATTGATGTTGATGCTTCTCTCTCATCAATGTTTCTATCTCTCTATTCCTCTCTCTTCCTCTCTCTCTAAAAGCAATAAAAAATATTTTAAAAAAAGAAGAAGCTTCAGATTCAGTGCAGTACCATCTATGCTGTATCACTGAATAATGTCTAAGAATCCTGGAATCCTTCATCAGCAGAAGTTTGGAGAATTGTAGTCTTCTCTTATTCTGTCTGATGGGCAACTTGATGCTTCATTTCTCAGGAATTCATAGCCTTGCAGTGTTTTTAGAGCAAGAGGGAGGAGAGGAAGGCAAAAATATGGAGCATGAGCTCTTCCAAGGCATTTGTTTAATGATTGCTCCAAACTGCCCTTGCCTCAGCAGATGCCTCTGACAGTAAGTGCACTGATTATTAATAGAAGATCTAGGCCATGTGGAAGGATTAGGGCAGGTCTGGAGTGAGGGTGAGTGTGTAAGTGGGTGAGGGTGTGAAAGGGAGAGTGTTCACAGGTGTGAGAGTGAGAGAGCTTCTGTTTGTAGGAGCAAGATCTTAGGGGAGTGACTGGGGCACTCTAGTTAGAGGAACTGCCACTGCGGCTACTGCCTGGCAGGCACATCCTCCACTTCAGCAGGGAGTGGGCCATTATGAGGAAGCCACAGGGACACCGTGGGAGAGGGCTGGGGGAGTGACCCTGCCCCAGTGCCCCTAGGCCACCAATGGATGCTGGCATCCTCACTGCTGAGACCTGAAGTTCCCAGGCACACAGACTAGTCATACCAGCTCAGTTAGCCTGAACTGTGCACCTTGGAGGTCCAGATGGCTTGAATGGGGCACCCGGCCTGCCTAGCCTCTTCCATAGCAGAGTGACAGGCTGGCCTTGCCATTTGGTGAATGGAACACCCGACTGATATCCCTTCAGCAGCAGAGTGCCCAGCTTGACCCAACCTTTCTGTGAGCAGAGTGCCCAGCCTGTCCCACCACCCTGACATCCGCCCAGTCTGGACACAGGGACCTGCTGTCCCAAATCAGCACACCTAACCCAGTGCCCCTGGACAACTGGACCCACCACCTTGATGTGGTGCACCCAGCCCTGCCACCGTGACCCAATGCTCTCAGACACATGGACTGTCATCATGACCCATTGTGCCTTACCTGGCATTCCTGGGCAAATGGCCCCGCTGCCTGACACTGCCTGGTAGATTTGATCTGACACCCCCCAAGATGCACAGGTAAGACACAGAGACTGGATGCACCTAACCTGTTACCACCAGAATATCAGATGCACAGCTGTGACACAGTGGGACCAGTCATCTCTGAATACATGGACCTACCACTGCAAACCCACCTGCTTAACTGGGCTCCCCAGACTACTAGACTGCTAAAATGGAAAGACAAAGAAACAGCCCCCAAATGAAAGAAAAGGAGGAATCACCAGAAAAGGAACTAAATGAAATGGAGGCAAGTAATTTGTTGGATAAAGAATTCAAAGTAATAGGTATGAGGATGCTCAAACATCTGAGTGAGAATTATAAGCAACTTCATAATAATAAGGAGATGAATGAGAAATACACCTACATGAATAAGAATCAAGAGAAAATGAAGAATAACATAGATGTAATAAAGAACACCCTGGAAGGATTCAACAGTAGACTAGAAGAAGAACAGCAAGTTAGAAGACAAGGTAGAAAAAAAACACTCAATCAGAGCAGTAACTGGAAAAAAAATTAAAAAGTAGGAGGAGAGATAAGGGAGCTTTGAGACAACATGAAACAAAACAACATCCACATAATTGGGGTGCCAGAAGAAGAAGAATTTGAGCAAGGAATAGAAAATCTGCTGGAATAAGTAATGACACAAAACTTCCCTTTCTTGGTGAAAAAAAGTCACACAGTCCAGGAAGCACAGACAGTCCCAATTAAGATGAACCCACACAAAGACACATCATAATTAAAATGGCAAACATTAAAGACAAAGAAAGAATCTTAAAGGCTGCAAGAGAGAGATAGGAAGTCACCTACAAGTGAACTCCCATTAGACTATCAGCTGATTTCTCAATAGAAACACTTCAAGTCAGAAGGAAGTGGCATGGAGTATATAAAGTAATGAAAAGCAAGACTACTCTATCCAGCAAGGCTATCATTCAAAATTGAAGTTGAAATTAGGAACTTTGTGGCAAAAAAAAGGAGTTTATTGCCACTAAAACAGCAATGCAAAATACACTAACGGGACTTTTGTAAACAGAATAAATAAAAAAGGAAGAAGTAACACAGCCATAAAAATGAAAAATGACAACAAACAAATACCTATAAATAATAACCTTAAACATAAATGCATTAAATGCTCCAATCAAAAGACATAGGGTAGTTGAATGGATAAGAAAACATGACCCATCTATATGCTGTTTACAAGAGGCCAATCTCAGAACAAAAAATACACACAGAATAAAAGTGAAGGGATTGAAAATTTTTTCCATGCATATAGAAATAAAAATTTAAAAAAAGCTGTGGCAGCAATACTCATATCTGACAAAATAGACTTCAAAATAAAGGCCATAACAAGAGACAATGAAGGCCATCTCATCATACTAAAAGGATCCATTCAATAAGAGAATGTCACCCTGGTAAACATATATGCACCCAATATAAGAGGACCCAAATACATAAATAAGCTTCTGGAGGACTTAAAGGGAGAAACTGACAACAATACAATCATAGTAGGGGACTTTTACACATCACTGACATCACTGGATAGATCTTCTAGGAAAAAAAAATCAACAAGGAAACAGTGACTCTGAATTACACATTGGAACAGATGGATTTCATTGATATTTATAGAACATTTTGCCCCAAAGATACAAAATATACATTCTTCTTATGTGTGCATGGAGCATTCTCACAGAGAGAACACATACAAGGGCAAAAAACAAGTCTCTACAGATTCAAGAGAATTGAAATCATATCAAGCATCTTCCCAGATCACAATGGCATGAAACTAGAGATCAATTACAATAAAAACACCCCAATATACTCAAACACATATCATGTTATTAAACAATGAATGGGTCACCAATGAAATCAAGGAAGAAATAAAAAACTTCCTGGAAATAAATGAAAATGAACACACAGCAATCCAAAATCTCTGGGACACAGCAAAAGCAGTCCTGAGAGGGAAGTTCATAGCACTACAGGCCTACAAGAAAAACTGGTAATAACCCTACAACTTAAAGAATTAGAAAGAGAAAAACAAGAAACATCCAGAACAACTTCAAGGAAGGAAATAATAAAGATCTGAGCAGAAATAAACAATAGAGACTAAAAAAGAATATAAAAGATCAATGAAATCAAGGACTAGTTCTTTGAAAAGGTAAATAAGATTGATTCACCTTTAGCCCGACTCATCGAGAAACAAAGAGACAGGACCCAAATAAAATCAGAAGTGAAAGAGGTAAAATAACAACTGACACCACAGAAATACAAAGCATTGTGAACAAATACTATGAATAACTATATACCAACAAACCACAACCTGGGTGAAGGGGACAAATTACTAGAAACATACTATCTTCAAAAACTCAATCAGGAGGATCCCCAGTCAGGGCACATACTAGAACTAGAGACATAGAAGCATGAACAGACTGTTGAACCTCAGAGGGAAGGCAGGGCAGTGTGGGTGGGAAGAGATCAACCAATGAACTTGTATGCATATATGCATACCCCATGGAAACAGACAATGGGGTGGTAAGGGCCTGGTGGGGGGGAAAGGATGGGAATAGGATGGAGGAGGTTAATGGAGAAATAAGTAGGACCTGTGTAGTAATACTTTCAACAATAAAGATTTTTTTAAAACAGATACCATTTTATATTTTTGTAGTATCTAGAATCTCCTTTTTATAGTTGTACAATTCCTATGAATAAACTTTTGCATATCTACATAATTATATTTAATTAATCATAACAATTTCCCCTTTCTAATGTTGATATATATGCAATATAAATAATGAATAAAATAATATACGCTAGCTTTCCAAATTCCATATAAGTAATAATTTTAATATTAAATTAATATTTTATTTTAATATAAGATCCAAAATACAGTAAAATTTTATGCATATAGATTTCTGGATTGAGACACAATCAGATATTAGATTGTATGGAAAGATGTCTTAAAGCTTGCAGATTAGGACCCAGAGAACAAAGGTTTTAACTGAAATCTTTATAACCTATGGTTTCCAGTTCAGGAAAATTATGAAGGCTTTGTTTAATAGGCATTGTACTTTAAGAAATGTAGTCAACAGACTCTATCTCAGACTTGTAAAAAAAATATTTCCTTAGAAACTTTAAGACCAAAATCATAAATAAAATACTTATGTTGTGGTCACTATTTACCAGACACTGTGCAATGAAGAATACATAAATTCGCCCTAACCGGTTTGGCTCAGTGGATAGAGCGTCAGCCTGTGGACAGAAGGGTCCCAGGTTCGATTCCGGTCAAAGGCATGTACCTTGGTTGTGGGCACATCCCCAGTTGTGGGTATGCAGGAGGCAGCTTATCGATGTTTCTCTCTCATCGATGTTTCTGACTCTCTATCCCTCTCCCTTCCTCTCTGTAAAAAAATCAATAAAATATATTTTAAAAAAAAGAATACATAAATTCTCTTATTCATTCCTCAAATCAATTTTATAATATAGCTACTATTTTTATACCATTTTACATATGGGGAAATGATACTTTATTTTTTTTAATTTTGTATTATTGCTTAAAGCAGTGGTTCTCAACCTTCCTAATGCTGCGACCCTTTAATACAGTTCCTCAGGTTTTGGTGACCCCCAATTTCATTGTTACAAATTGAACATAATTAAAGCATAGTGATTAATCACAAAAACAATATG
>NW_005370016.1:3282623-3291580 GCF_000412655.1 Myotis brandtii
TTTTTTAGTCTCTCTTTCTGTAAGTTCACTATTGGTGTATAGAAATGCCATAGATTTCTTGGCGTTAATTTTGTATCCTGCTACATTGCCGAATTCATTTATTAAGTCTAATAGTTTTTTGATGGAGTCTTTAGGGTTCATGTCATCTGCGAATAAGGACAGTTTTACTTCTTCTTTTCCAATTTGGATGCCTTTTATTTCTAAAAAGATACTTAAAAAAAAATGCAATAGTTTGTTCAAAATCTCCCTGCAAAGACTAAGATAACTCTAAAAGACAAAGCCGAGGACACAGTAGTCTCTTCAGCCTATTACTTTTGATTCAAATAGTATTCAAAAATAAAATTCCAAAAAATGATCAGATATTTCTAAAGTCTCACCAAGTGTGAAAGCACAAATAGTTCACCTATAGGTCCCTCCTGCATTGTTTATTCTGATTATAGTTAGTTGCCACTTTAGAGCACACTAGCTTTCCTTTTATGTGAAAACTCCTTGTTTATTTGCAGGAAGTTTTAAGTTCTCTCTCTCTCTCTCTCTCTCTCTCTCTCTCTCTCTCTCTCTTTCTCTTTCTCCCTCCTGTTCCTGGCAGCAATCATCTCATTATTCTCAGAGAATGTGGTTCTCACCTTCTCACTCTCTTTAGGAAGTTTGCTTCTGATGTCCTGTTGTTTGCTAATGCTTTAAAATGAGGCAATTAGAGAGTTATAAGTAGGAAACATTAAAGGCATCAAAATAAATTAAAGAACACAAAATCTTGAGAAGAGATGGTGCACCAGAAAATGAATAAAAATAAGGCCTAATAGAAGAAAAGGAAAAGATTACTAACAAAAAATATACTTCAAATATTGGTTTAGTGCTGGTCCAACCAATGATATCTTAAAATTAGTTTTAGGTTTCCATTTTTTTGATCCCTGAGTCATGTACAGAACATAATTCATTATGTAGTTGGATTTGAGGTTAGCAGATAGTCTTCAAAATGAAATTCAGTTGAATTTTCTTTTTCTCAGGCTTACTCTTTCAAAAATTGTTCCTGTTTGTTTAGCTTAATGTTCTTTACCTTAATGTTTTAGGGTATTTTACTATTTTTTATTTTATTTTTTAATTTATCATTTTAACTATTTTTAAAAATTTTATTTATTGATGAGAGAGAGAGAGCGAGAGAGAGAGAGAGAGATTGATTTGCTGTTCCACTTATTTATGCACTCATTGGAGGCTTCTTATATGTACCCTGACAGGGAATTGAACCCTCAACCTTGGCATGTCAGATGATGCTCCCACCAACTGAGCCACTCAGCCAGGGCTTTATTTTTTCTATTAAAGTAAAAGTATAAGCACATTTGAGGCTCTTGTTTCATGCAAATGCAAGCCCTAGCAAAAGAATGCTATAACTTACTAATATGTTGACTTACCTATTTTTAAAAATAACAGGTAAATATTACAAAAGCCATTTCAGTTTTACTGCAATCATTTCATTAGGTATAGAATTTAGCTTGTTCACTGATATTTTGCCTAGCTTATAATCTTACTTATTAACTTACCCAATTCTCCATGTTTTCAATTTAACAAATATAATGGAAAGGTAGATTTGAATTGTTTTGGTGTTCAAAAAACATCTAGCCTACAGAAAGATACTGTTAACGGTTAGCTAGCTAGCTTAATTAGGCAGACAGGAAGGGGGTTCTAGGAAGGATGGAAACATTTCTGGCCTGAACAATTAAAACAGCCATAAACCAAGAATAGAGGTATTTCTGGCCTGAGAAATTAAAGCAACCATAAGGAGCCCTGACCTGAGCAGCTGGGAGAGTCATAGGGGTAATAAAACATCGCCAGCCAGGACAACTGAGAGAGAGCCATAAGGGAGAACAAAAGCAACTCCAACCTGAAGAGATAAGATGGATATGTGAAGGGCACCTCGTGGGCTTTGAGCTTTGAAACTAATACTATGTAACAGGATGACCAATGAGGAAAGCACAGAGGTCCCAAATTAAGGAAAGGAACCAATTAGAAAAGGTCATGTTCAGACAAAGAGCTACAGCCTTTATTAACTGGAGACAAAGAAGCTCAGGAGGTTTAGGTTATTTAGATTTTTTTTTTTTTCGAAAGAGAGAGAGAAGGCCTTTCCCTTTGGGCACCCCTCCCCACCCCCCCACCCCCAGATGGAGTTTGTATCTGCTTCCAATAAACTTCTACATTTTTATAAAGAAATCTGTTAGTCCACGAATTTATTCTTCAACTTCATTGCACAAGGACCCACAAGAAGAAAAGTCTGCACCCTGAACCCCACATTTCAATATCACGAATAGCTTATTAAAAATGTAGTTGTGAGTAATGACACACATTAATATGATTTATATTCCCTAAGAGAAGTCACAAAGAGAAAGTCTCATATTAATTGTATAACAAGAGTCTTCCTGAGTTAAAATAATGACTATTAGACTAGGTTTCACATGTCAGCAATGACTGGGGATGGGAAAATATCTTAAGGAGACATTAGAATTTTAGTTATTTTTAGAAGGTCATATAATTGAACAGTAACCATGAGCAATTAAAGCAAATGGGATTGTCCATTCAATTTAAAAATTATGAACCTTCTACTCTGTTCCAGGTGCTGCACTAAGCAGTGGGGACGTAGAAATGAGTAAGAAATGAATCTTACTCACCAGGTCTAGTGTGGAAGACATCAATAATTTCAGTCCAACTTGATAAGTGCAATGAGTAGAATTTAAGAAGCCTTGAGAGCAAGGAAGAAAGAATCCTAATCCAGTGTGTATGTTCCTAGAGAGCTAAGGACGTACAAGGTCTACTGTGAGTAAAGTATATGTACCTCAAACAACATGTAACATTAATTGTAAGTTTTATGAGTGCACGATAAATTTTGGGGAATCTGTCTTGTTTTTACTTTATTCCTAGTGCCTGGCATATACCAGTTACTCAAAATATATTTAATGGAAAAATTAATTAATTTCCCCTTTGATACTACACTAATTACTCACTTAGATGATTTAATCCATTTACTAATATGATAAACTTTGGGATCTATATGGTTGTTCATTGGAATAGGGAAAATTTTATTTATACTAAATCCAAATACTAATAACTTTTGGAAACATCACCTCATAAAGCAAAAAATACTCTTGAGTTGTTATCACTTTAGTCCCATACGAGAATGCACTGAAAAATTATAAATACAAATCCAGAACTGCACAGATTTATTAGGTTTGTAGATAAGTGAGCAAGTAGAATTAGTACAAAAACAGCTGTGAGCTCCCCTTACAACTATAGAGCTGGGACGAGATCATGAAGGCCTTCAAGCAAAGGAAAAACCAAAAGCATTAGCCACTCAATTTGCTATTCTTTTACATTTGTTTAATCGGTCTTTCTCTGTTTGATGTTAATATAAATTAGAATAAAAGAGATGATTTTGGAAATTTATAAAAACTTTACTCTAAATGCCAGGAGAATATAAAATTACTGGATGCTCTCCTAGTTCGTACTGAAACTAAGAGATTTCTAACAGAAATATATGAGCCTTCAAAAATATATAATGCTTTCAAATTGAGCACAAATAAAAACTAGTTTAATATAAAAAAGATGGCATTGTAGAAATATAAATAAATATGAAATTCTTAGAAATCAAGAAAAGGCAAAATAGTCTAACAGCTTTTCCCTTGATAACTTCCTTGTAACTTCGTTTCAGTGGAAATGTATTTTAAGGCTCCATTTCTGCCTGAGGGAGGTCATTGTGACCTTATATAACTGTTATTTTCTTCCTTTGAGTTTAAAAATTTTAAGAGTTTTTCCTGCTTACTTATGAGTTCACCTATTATTTTCTTTCACTATTCTATTTTATACATAACATATATCCACTTTAGAAAGTATTAGACAAAACTTGGATAGTTGTCTTTTAGACATTTTCTAATTAAATATTTAAATAGAATCTAATGTGAAAGATATTCATCCAACTTGCCTAGGTATTTGCTCTTGGCACTTTTGAAACTGAAGCTAGAATAACTGTAGTGTTTTAGTCATATACTTGATAACACGGTCTATTATGCTCATAACAATTCTCTGTTATGGGTGCATACACTGCTCTTCATGTAGAGCAGGGGTGGGGAACCTTTTTTACTGCCAAGGGTCATTTGGATATTTATAATATCATTCGTGGGCCATACAAAATTATCAACTTAAAAATTAGTCTGCTATATTTGGTCAAACATTTAATTTACTCATCCCCAATGCCTTGGCAGGGCCAGACCAAATGATTTTCAGGTCCTTATACAGCTCATGGGCCAGATGTTCCCCACCTCTGCTATAGAGGGAAAAACTTTTATATTCTGATATTTTATATTTATCCACTGATTTATTACATGATATCCTAGGGCATATAAAAAGCATGATCAATGAAATTGGCTTCATAGTTTAGTGATCCCACTTCTAGGAATATATCCTAAGAAACCTGAAACACCAATCAGAAAGAATGTATGCACCCCTCTGTTCATAGCAGCACAATTTACAATAGCTAAGATCTGGAAAAAGCCTAAGTGCACATCAGTAGATGAGTGAATAAAAAAGCAGTGGTACATTTCCACCATGGAATACTATGCAGCTATAAAAAAGAAGGATCTCTTACCTTATGAGACAGCATGGAGGGACTTGGAGAGTACCATGCTAAGCAAAATAAGCCAAACAGAGAAAGACAAGTATCACAGGATCTCACTCATATGTGGAATCTAATGAACAAAATAAACTGATGAACAAAATAGATCTAGAGACACAGAAGCATGGAAAAGATTGACAAATCTCAAAGGGAAGGCAACTAACCAGAAAATTATATGCATAGCTCATGAACACACACAATAGTGTGGTAAAGGCCTGGGAGGGTCAGGTACAAGGTGGAGGTGTCAATGGGGAAAAAAAAGGAGAAGACATCTCTAATACTTTCAACAAGAAAGATAAATTTTAAAACATAAGATAAAATATTACTTTTCTAATTGCAAAGATATTAATAATTGTTAAGTATTAACAGAAAATTCTTGACTTTGGTAATTTTAGATATTTTATATAACCCCTCCACAAACTATACCACACATGCTATGTAGTAATTCTGTCCTAAAAATTCTTCAATGACTCATATAAATCTTTTCTGCTCAGATTCCACTTACCATCTAATTAGGAAAGCCCTAACTATAGACCATCCCATCACAGACAATAAAAGGAGCTTTCAGCCATCTATAGTTAGCAAAGTCATTTTTTCAGTCCTTTAGTAAGCCACATTTTTTAAGCAAGCAAACAATTTATGTTGATTCTATGGACAATAATGAGTTTCCATTTGTATCAAAAGTCATAAATGTACATGATGAAAAAATTCTCTTGAAGTATGCAATCCTTTCAAACATCAAAAATAGAGTTGCCTTTGACCTGATAGAAAGCACATAGAAAAAGCTCTCAGTTGGTTTAGGCCAGAGTGGTTTCAAAAGAAATGAGGAGGTCAAAAGATGGATCCTGGGACCAGCTCTTGACTTTCGATTTTTATTTGCTTTTCTACTCATAGCCAAACAAGACAAACTTTTACAACCAAGTGAGTTAGGAATTTAAATCAAATGAAGTGACACTTCATTATCACCAACCTCAAGTTCCCATTTCTTCTCTCTCTGACTCACAGTTGTTGGGTATTCCAACTAAATGGCTGTCATACCTGACTTAACTCTGATTAAAGTTTAGTCTTTATCCTATTAGTATTGCCTTCTTGTGTGACTTGATAATTCAATAATTCCATTTCATATTAAGGTATCTATAATAATAAAAGCATAATATGCTAATTAGACGGGACAGCCAAACGACCTTCCGGACCTCATTCCAGAAGTCCTTCTGGACGACCTTCTGGATGAAGCCTCCGCAGGGGCAGAGGTGGTTAGGGACAATCAGACAGGCAGGCAGAGGGGTTAGGGACGATCAGGCAGGCAGGCAGAGTGGTTAAGGGAGATCAGGCATGATGAGAGAAACAGCATCTTGATCTCTGACAACAGGGACATGCAAAATGTAACATTTAAGTGGTAACTATATTGGAATCATCATTTAGGAGATTAAGCTAGAATAAATTCAATAAATCACTTATGTGTGCCTCTCTCTAAAAGGAGTTAAGAATCTGTTTTGAAGCACAGAATGAGGAGTTTATCCATGCTATGTGGGGACTAACAATGAACACCCCAAAGGACATCCAACCCTCAAGACAGCAGCCAATGATACATATCTATGGAGGGTGTAAAGAAGATGAAGACTATTAAGGCAGGTGTAGTTCCAGGTGTAATCATTCATTAAAGTAAAAAAAAAAAAAATCTACTTTCAAGATATAAAAAGAATAGGGATTGGTTCACACTGAATTCTTGGATAAAAGTTTAACATTTTGTCTTGATCTTAAAGATATCGATGCCAGATACTCGGTCTTTTCCAGGATTCCATCATTATGGAACGTCACGTACCCTCCTTAACATTCATTTTGAAGATCTAAAGTATTCCAACTTTATTAGTAACTATATGTGTCTCTGACATTCAAAAATTATGCCATTAAAAAAAACCCCACATATTTCTACCACCATTCTGAAATATTAAGTTCTATAAATTTGATATCCATTCTATTTACCATAATTACCCATAATGTTTCAATATTTATTCCTGCCTAATCATTACTATATTACACATAACCTCAAAATTTTGGATTTTCAAACATTCCATAATAATAGAATTAACATGAAATTTGTCATAAAATGATTTGTTATATCATTTGTGATGTATTTTTCAATTTTGTGATTTATGGTTTTTTATTTATTTTGCCTTGTAGGAATTATATCAAGCAGTTTTCTCCTTTTGGGTATATTTCTCTGAGAACAGATGAAATTTATGATGTCATGCATACTTTGATCAAAGAATACCTTCCTATACTTAAAATTTTGCTTGTCATTTTACTAGCTCATGTTAACAGAAGCAATAATTTTGGAAAACTAAAACTATACACTGCATTATATCACATTTCTTTCTTTTCTTTTTTTTTTTTTACCTCCAAGAATTCATTACATATCCCCATTCTAATTGCTGTCCTATTCTCCTATTTCTCAGGGAAAAATAACAACCTGTAATTGATTTCCTTCTAATCATCTACTAGAGGGAAAGAGGACTTTATGTAAAATGTTCACCTAACAACTTTATTCATTAGAAAGCTTTGCTGTGTGTCTATGTAATGTTAGGTCGGAGAGAGCCCAGGATCAGAAGCATACAGAGATGTGATGAGATAATGGACCCTCCCTGGAATTTCTAACAGATCAGCATGCCAGACACAGATACCGGCTTCTCCCTGAATCCACGACCCCCACACAGATACTGACTCCTTCCTGAATACCCTGCCGACCTCTGCGGCGGGGACTTCCTCAGTTCATGCCCCCCGCCCCTCACCCAACGGCAGTATAAAACAAAACGCCCCCCTCCCTGTTGGGGCGAATCCACTGGCCCTGTCTTTGGGGTTTGTGGGTCGCCCAGGGATGCAGAATAAAACCTTTCCTTTTCTTTCTTTTCTGATTGACTCGGCTCTCTTTATTTCCTACGCCGCCTCCTGGGCCACCTAACATTTAACAAACCAAAATCAACAAAATATAAGGAAAATATGAGGTTCTATATTGAAATGTTCCCTAATTCAGAACTTTTCTCTTGACTTTTAATTTTTTTCTATTGGCTCATAATTATTTTAAAATCTAATAAGAAACTCACAAAAAGACAATAATAGTGCCTTATTACTATGACTCTTATTCACATGGCATGATACTTGACAGTATAGTGCCTAGTACATTTTTGTCAAGTTGCTTTTGAATTTAATAATTTATCAGAAATGACAAACATTCCCTTGAAAGTATCTCATCATTACACCCCAATTTCACATTTATCCTCATAATGATACCAAATTTTTGGACTGGAACCCGGATTCTTTGTCCACCGGAATGGAAGAATGAATCCACGGACAGAAAGTGGTGTAACAAAGGTGGAAATTTATTGAAGAACAAGTACAGACTCCCACGTAGGGAGGGGGAAGAGTCCCACAGAATGGACTCCTACGTAGGGACTGGGAAAGGGTCCCACAGAACTGATTTTTATGTAGGGAGGAGAAAGGGTCCCACTGAGTCCCTTTTCCCTATGGTTTATAAAGGCTGCAGTTCCTGTGTCCTGATATCCCCTCTGATTGGTCAATATTCCCCTTCGAATTGGTTACTATAGTGATTCCTAAGGCCCTCCTTCCTCATAGTCCTTCCATTCCTCTGGGCTTTCTTCTTTCCCATCTGAATGAAGGGCTTTCTTCTCTTTATTTTGTAAATATAGACCTTTCCTGGCTACTTCCAGTTCCCTTGTCTTATGTAAATGCAACTGTTGCTGCTCCCTTTGCTCCCTTGTCTCATGGAGATGTAGGTGCACCTGGCTTCCTTGTGTTATGGAAATGTACCTTCTTCCAGTCTGCAGCCCCAGGCTTCTCCATGGACCCCAATTCTAAAAAAACCCTAAGGCTGCCTATGTTCCCCCAAATTCCTGCTTCAATAACAAACTATACATGCCCATTTTTTATCATTCTATATTGAAAAAAAGCACTATTTATCCATATCTGAGATATCCTATCTAATAAAAGAGAAACATGGTAATTAGCTGTAACTTCGCTACCCTTCCCATTGGCTAATCAGGGCGATATGCAAATTAACTGCCAACCAAGATGGAGGCCGGCAGCCAGGCAGTGAAGTGAACAGGAGGCTTGCTTGCTCCATGATGGAGGAAGCCAAGGTTCCCCGCCTTCCGCTGCTGGGCTCTGAGCTGCAGTTTAAGAAACATTGTTGCAATTATAGAAGCAAAAAAAAACCCCAGATACCTGCTTTCAGCCATCAGAGCTGGAGCGAGCAGGATCGAAACAGTGTTACAATTATAGAACCCAA
>NW_005370016.1:3292817-3295407 GCF_000412655.1 Myotis brandtii
GGGTATGGAGCCCCAACCCCCCTGATGGGCCCTGCTCTGTGTGTGACAGGGGGTGGCACCGCAACCTCCCCATTGACCCTGCCTTGAGTGTGACAGGAGGCAGTGCCCCAACCCCCCAATTGGCCCTATCCTGAGCGTGACTGGGGTAGCATCGCAACCTCCTGATCCTCCCTGCTCTGTGCATGACAGGGGGCGCCGCTCCAACTCCCCAATCGGCCCTGCTCTGAGCCCAACCAGGGGCTGCACCTAGGGATTGGGCCTGCCCTCTGCCACCGGGGAGCAGGCCTAAGCCAGCAGGTCGTTATCTCCTGAGGGGTCCCAGACTGTGAGAGGGCACAAGTGGGGCTGAGGGACACCCCCCCCCACCGCCAGTGCACAAATTTTTGTGCACTGGGCCTCTAGTATAAATATAAAATCTAACTAGAAATATTTTAAGGAGTTAAAGGAATGATACATATCAAGCAAGTTTTTCAACAAGGAGAGAGACAAAAAAGTATTGACTTTTTATGTTAGAAAAAAATATAATTTTTTAAAACATTCAAGTAGACCTTGAGATAAGATCAGAACATTTTGATCAGGGTGGACATTTTCAGGAAATGCTCTGATGTTTGTGGAGGTGAGCTGTGCTGTGAGTACTTTTGAATAAAGAAGTTGAGACCAGGGAGGTTCATCTCTTATCTACTTAGGCTTTCATCCAATCTTAGTCAAACATCAGAAGCAATATTATTGTATTTGAGAAACAAAAGCTGAAATTTAACTTACACAGATTTTAAAACTTAAAATTTATCCTTTTAAATGTTTTCAAGGTTCTAGGATTAAAGCTCCATTGTGTTACACAGATTTAAAAGCTGAACTCAGATTTATTTAACAAGTAGAATGTAAAACTTATATAAATACATGTGCTTCCAATCCAAAAGTTCAAATAAGGCTCACAATCTGAAGAAGAGATACGGATTTAACCAGAATTCCATTAATAAAAACGTCTGCCTTTTCTGTTTGTAAAGTCACATTCAGCTGTCTTCTTGTTATAATGTACCCCGCGAATCACAGAAGGACGCCTCAAGAAGTTGAATTAAAGAGTCACATTTATTGCAATCTGGGACTATGAGGAGCCATTTTGCTTTACCTAATCTCATAGTGATAAGATGGCTGCAACACCAGGTTTATATAGGCAAAAATCACAAAGGTATTGATTACATCCCATGGTTTGGAATGAGGAACCTGGTTCGCAAAAAAGCAGTTTACAGAAGCAGAATTAAGCATGTTAATTATAGTTTTGGGTCTCCGGATCACTGAGTTGACAGAAACACATTATCTAGAGCCATCGAGGCAATTTAGAGTAATTGCACTGTCCTGGTCTTGGGACCACTGAGTCAACCGGAACGCATTATCTGTGGCCACTGAGACAATTTAGGATAATTGTGCTGTCCTGTTTCCCAGGTACAGAAGAATGTGCTTCAATAACCAGTAGGATCACAATCAATGGGATATTCACATTACAGTCAACAAGGTATTCAATCGAATGGGATGATGTATACAATTCAGAAAATCAAAATAACTTTTCTATTGTTAAGTCAAACAGCAGGGTTAGAGTTAAACTAAAGTTTCTACCTGAGATGATTGCTACCATACTTCATCCTGCTCTTCTTTCTTTAAGATTTGTCCTCTTAGAATTGTTGTACATTCTTATCACAAGAGTCACTTCCTTGCTGATGACTCTGGGTCTTATCCACTGATCTAATCTGCAGTTCTGGAAATCTAAATGCTAAATATTCTTTTCAGTCTTTTCCATTTGATGCCTTATTATTATCTCAAATGCAGGATATCTAAAATTGCCATCTACTTCCTCCTCTAATGTCTTTCTTTATGTAAGTCTCATAAACACTCTCTTGTTATGAAAATTTAAATTTGAGGATCATTTACAAATGACATTTAAAAGTTAACCCAGTCAAGCATGCAGGAGGCAGACAATCGATATGGCTCTCTCATATCAATATTTCTCTCTCTCTCCCCTCTTCTTCTTTCTCCTTCTCTCTCCCTCCCATCCTCCCTTAAACTCTCTCTAAAAATCAATGGAAAAAATACCCTCAGGTGAGGATTAACAAAAAATAAAAGTTAACCCAGTCAAAAGTTAATTCATTAATCACAATATTTAAGCTTTTATGTGATCTAGTAAATATATTAATTTTAAGATAATTAAAGTATTTATTTTAATCAGTTCACACATTTAACTTATTTTTTTATAAATACTGTGCCATTTTATATTAAAGATCTCACATGGAAAAGACTTGATTACTATTAACAGAATTAATTGCTGTTGTATTATCTTGGCGGACCACTTCATTTACATATTATATACATAAATTTCATATGAAGTTGATTATGACAAGTTTTTCCAGTCAAACCTATTCAGTGTGTTGCTTTAAAATTTCCCTGGTCAAAAAGTGAAGCCCCTCTAAAAAATATGGGTTTGTAAATTTTTTTTTTAAATTTTTATTTATTTATTTTTTTATTGCTTCAAGTATTACAAAGGGTATTACATATGTGTCCTTTTTTTCCCCCGCCCTTGACAATCCCCTGGCCTCCCCTA
>NW_005370016.1:3295790-3310413 GCF_000412655.1 Myotis brandtii
GGCTGCAAACCTGTTGTGCCTGACTCAGCCAGTGGGGAGCTATGGGAGCTGTGCAGGGACAGGGGAAGGGGGAGGGGGGACTGGCCCACAGAGAGGGTCAGTGGTGCCTGCCTGGCTGTCTCAGAGGATGTGGCTTAGGTTAGGTCCTGTCCTTTGGTGACTTTAGGAGGGAGGCCGTGTCCTCCGCTCCCCACTTTGACTCAGGGGTGGAAGTTCTCCTTGCTCTCTGGCCTCATAGCTCAGTGGATCATACTGGGATGCGGCAGGCAGGCGGCTTCTGCGGCTGCACACAGGTGCGGGCAGGCGGCTTCTGGGGCTGCACACAGGAGCCAGCCTATGGCCCTGGACCGGATAGGGTCATGGGCACGGGTAGGCAGCTTCCGGGGCTGTACATGGGCGAGGGCAGGCGGCTTCTGCAGCTGCACACGGGTGCCGGCCTGTGGCCAGGTACCCAATCGGGTCACGGGCTGCGGGCAGGCGGCTTCTGGGTCTGCACACGGGGGCCAGCCTTCGGCCCTGGACCCGATAGGGTCACAGGCAGCGGGAAGGCAGCTTCTGGGGCTGCCGCATGGGGGCCTGGATGGCAGCTGGCAATGGCGGCTGGCACTGTCCCGCCCTGCCTACAGTATGTAAATTAGCCACCATCTTGGATGGTGGTTAATTTGCATATGGCGCTGATTAGCCAATGGGAAGCGTAGCAGAGGTATGGTTAATTACCCTTTTTGTCTTTTATTAGATAGGATGTCACCTCAGTAAATTCAATTAAAATTTTAAAAAAAAGAAAATATAAGGAATGATACTCTCTCAAGTTTTTATAATTTAGAATGTCTCTTGTGAATAGGAAACTATGCAATTAGTATGCTAGAAACTCAAGGAATGAATAGATATATTTAAAGGTGTACAGCTAGCAGGCAAAATAATACATTTATGTACATAAACTAATACAATATATTTTATATAACTGAGCCACACTGGGTGCAAAGAATGTGTGTTATAGAAGAGCAAATGATCACTATTGGTGAAAAGAAACAGAGGTAGAATTTGACAAATGCACAAGAGTTAGTAACTGTAGAGAGGGCACGGGGAGGCAATTGCAAATCTATTCACTATTTGGTGCAAACTATGAACTGAGATAATAGAAGGTGCACAATGATAGTAATTAGATCAGTTAAACTAGAACATTTTGTGTGTATAAGTGAAGAGGAAAAATTAAGCCAGTAAAGGTATGGTGACAAGCATAAAAAAATTGAATGGAAGTCTAAGAAATCTGCATTTATTTGATAGGAGAATATTTATTGCAATATTATTTAAAATTGTGGGAGAAAGCAAGAGTAGTTCATTGTCCATTAATAAATTACTAAAGCATGATATATTTATGCTATGGAATTTTGAGACAAATGAGGTAGATCCATATGTATTGACAAGAAAATATCACTAAGACATTAAGTTATAAAAACAAGATGTAGAGTCATGGCACTCTCTCTTATTCTTTTCTCTCTCTCTCCATTTCTCTGTCTCTCTCCCTATCTCTCTTTCTCTTTTAACCACAAAAGAATCCGTACATTTGGAAAATGTTGGAAGCCAATTATATTCACCATAAGACAGGATTTTATAAATGTTATACTTCAAATGGCTGACAGAAGAAAGATTAAAATAACCTTCATTTGCCACCACCCCCGCCACCACCACCCTGCAAAGAGCACCAATAGGACCAAGAAAAGACATTGAATGTATTTAACCATAGGATTCATATAATAGGATCTGCATTTGTGTGGAGAGATTTTAAATCCCTAAGACATTAAAGAGATTTAAAATTTGAGATTGTCTGTTTTTTATTAACTTTAGTATTGTATGGAGTATAACATTTTAACTTTTATTGAAAACATTTAAGAGTTTTTCCCACTGATACTTATTTTACAGGAGAGAAACCAAACTTGAAAATGTAAAGCACCTTACCTGATGGCTAAAAAATGATTTAATGGCTTCTCTTAAACTTTTCTACGGAAAATTACTCTGCTTCTATAATCATCTGCTTCCCAGGGTAAGCGCTCTTCAAAACCAAATACAAAGGGTGTGTTAAATAAACCTCCAGTTCTCAAATAAGGCATCTTTGCAAGAAACAATTGAAAATAAAAATAGTATTCTGTGGAATTTATGTCACAGTTTCATCAATGCATGCCTATGGACCCCATTTAAAAGAACATATCATGTCACAAGTAAAGATTTGAGGGAGTTTTTAAGTTAAAAAAATATTAAAATAAGCTTTATCAAGCCCTTAACTCCCCATCAAAAATATTTACAGAAAAGAGAAGAAAAAAAGGAGAGATAGAAAAAGGTACCTTTTGATGTCAAGATCTATACAGAATTAGTTAGTACATTTTATTGTTTTATTCAACACTTTTTTCAGTATAAAGATTCTTTTTATTTTTACCTTTGCCTCAAAGCCCTTGCCAAGTAGCTAGTACCTATTAAAAATATATTCAAATAACTGCTGAGTAATAACTAGTAGTCTTACAGACCTGGAGAGTACCACAAAAGCATACCAATTACACTGAAAACATTTTTTTAATGAAAATATTTCATTTTTCAACTTTGAGTTAAAATAAAAAGCCAAAGAAACTGAAGTTTGGTAAGATCCTAAAAAAAACTTGAAATTCAATATTTTATCACTGAAAATAAATTTAAAAAGTCAGTTTTTTCTTATGTGGTCATGTAAGAAATAATAAAATTAGAATAATGAGAAAGTGTGTTCATATATTTTAAATCAGCATGCTGTGTTTAATGTTATAATTGAATTTTGCTAAATACTTTTGCATAAACTCAAAAAATTAATTAATACTTGATATATTTAAAAATGAAAAAAATCACCTTTGGGTTAAAATAATGATATATATTAACATGTCATATTTTTTTATAAAATATATTTATATCAGATATAAATATATATGTATTCACTTGCTGAAATCTACAAACTAAGGTTGGTTTATAAAAGCTAAAGTGTTCTAAAAAGTCCAAAATATGAATTTAAATTATAAAATGTAACTTACAATGCAAACTCAACACAAAATATGTAACTCCCTTTATGATAGGTATTATAATAAAGTAGTCTATATAAAAGAACAAGATATCAATTCTTTTTTTAAAATGTTTTTATTGATTTTTTTTTTTTGAGGGAGAGAGAGTTAGAAACATCGATGAGAGAGAAACATAGATCAGCTGCCTCCTGCACACCCCCTAGTGGGGATGGAGCCTGCAACCTGGGCATGTGCTCTGACTGGAAATCAAGCCAGTGACCTCTTGGTACATGGGATAACATGGATAACACTCAACCAACTGAACCACACCAGCTGTGCCAAGATAGCAATTCTTTTTAGATGACACTGAATGGTATAATATTTACTGAAGTATATTACCAGATGTAAAATCTTCATCCTCAAAAAACATGTTTGAAAGAGATAAATTAAACTCTAGAGGTAAGGAATATTTTAGGGGAGTGTCATTTAACTTGGTTTGCTTCTTTTTAAAGGAAACATTAGTTATATACTAATACTGAATGTTAGTAACTCTCAGGTAACACATATATTTACGTCTCTTAATATTCATGGAAATACCTATTGGTTGACAGTAAATGGGCAATGCTGAACTATTCTAAAACAATTACCTGAGCAATAAGTTGTGAAAGGAAATCAAGAGGAAAAAAGGACTTAAAAGCCATGGAATTTGCCAAGCTTCTCTATACAAAGAAACCTCCTACTATGAGTATTCTTTCATTCAAGTTGCTGTATGAATAGATATATAGTTTATTGAAGCTCTCATAACTGACTAGAAAATAGTTTAATGGTTGAAAATTTCTTGTTTTCATGAAAAACTTCAAGTATTAACTAGAAATCAACAAAAAAGTATGTTTTGCTTTGATTTATCTTTTATTTTTTATCTAAAAGAAAGTATTTAAAGTAGAAATAACTAAATATGTTTTTATATGATAGAAAAACTACCTCCAGAATTCAGAAGAAGAGATAATATCTGACTGAATAATACATCTGGGCTTTTTCAAGGGCCACTGCAACTTTGCTCTAATTACTATTCACAATCCCTAAATTGCAGAGGAAATGAAAATGGCAGAGGTAAATTTAGCAGTTTAGTGGTTAGAATTGAGTTGCTTTGTCATCAAAGTAAAATGGCATATATGGGTAGCTTACATGTGAAAAATAAAAATGCTTACTCCTTGACAAGACTGGCCATTCTGAGTTGAACTGGAAATTGTACAAAGCATATAAAAATGCTCAATTTTCTCAACTAGGATTTTAATCTAAGTAACAGTAACAGAGTATATGTAATTTTTACTAGTTGTGTTAATATAGATTTTTAATACACTTACACATATAAAATAGCAAATAAAAAAGGGTGTGTAATAGAAATATCTCACCTTTTCCAATCTGCAGGTTTGCAGTCCAAAGGAAATCATTTCAATTATTTAACTGCTTCTAACTTAAATCTGCTGATAGTGTCCATATCTATAATTTATGATTGATCACTTTTTATTGATTTTTTTACATTAATGTTTGCCTTTTTTATTATTATAGATAAGTAGTTACTTCATACTGCCCAAGTTAGCACTTTTATTTTTATTATATACTTTTACCTTTATATATTTTCTACCAACTCAGTATGTTCTGAAGCCTTTCTCTATTAGGCGAGGAAATCACTCTTTCCCTTTTAGTTCTCCTTTCTTCCACTTCACATTAAATTCTGTTCTGCATCTGTTATCAAATGTCTATGGGTTGTGAAAAGCCTGAATGGCAGTCTATTCAATGCTTCTGTGTCTCTGTATCTACTTTTGTTCATCAGTTTATGTTGTTCATTATATTCCACAAATGAGTGAGATCATGTGATATTTATCTTTCTCTGACTGGCTTATTTCGCTTAGCATAATGCTCTCCAAGTCCATCCATGCTGTTGCAAATGGTAAGAGTTATTTCTTTTTTTACAGCAACATAGTATTCCATTGTGTAGATGTACCACAGGTTTTTAATCCACTCATCAGATGATGGACACTTAGGCTGTTTCCAAATCTTATCTATTGTAAATTGTGCTGCTATGAACATAAGGGTACACCTCAGAGGGAAGGCAGGGGAGGGTGTGTGGGGGGTGGTAGGTGATCAACCAAAGGACTTGTATGCATGCATATAAGCATAACCAATGAACACAGACACTAAGGGGGCAAGGGCATGTGCTGGGGGCCGGGAGCGGCCAGGGAGAGGTCAGTGGGGGAAAAAGGAGACATATGTAATACTTCAAACAATAAAGAATTTAAAATGAAAGTTGAAACTTGAAAAAAAACACACAAAAGAACAAAAAAAGATACAATAATATTGAGAATTGAAGCAGTTTAATTTTTTAGTAAAGGCATGATAAAACAAAAAACATCCATACCCATGTTATGAATATAACACATTAAGCCTATCTCTCAATGAGCATATTTCTGTTGTCTTAATTATACAGTTTGATTTATCAGGAACCGTGTTCTGGGTTACAAATAGCATCTCATCAACCGTGCTTTTCACCTGCCATTCACCCATTATTTTTTGGTGACAGCACAATATCTACCTATGGTAATTGCATGTTAGTAATTTATTTTTAATATTGTTCAGCTGGTTTGGTTGAAATTTAAAATAGATGATAACAGCATTGAGTCTTATAACAATGCGATTCTTTTTCTTTTTATTAAATACAAAATAACTACCTTTTGAATAATAGAGAAAAATCAAAAAGAATTTTCTAAGAAAAAGACATTTAACAAATCATTACATTTTGAGCACTAAATGTCACTGAATTGTTTCATGAATGCATGTCTTATTATTTCACTCTTCTAAGTATAGTATCATTGTAGTCCATTTTCTTCAAGTAAATTAAATATTAAATAACATTAATTTTCTAGAAAACTAAAATCAACGAATTTTAACTCTTACATGTCTTTTAATTTAACCATTTGGTTTATTTTCTAATAAATAATGGCTAGTACTAATTAGGAGGAAACTGTGGTAAAATGTTAGGTTAAACTATTAAGTGTGCTTAAGAGGCATTCAGGATATGACACCACATTTTGGGGATCTTTTATGTGTACCATTAGCAAAAATGAAACATATTAAATCAGAAAGGTATAGATCAGCTAGATATATGGGAACTAGGTAAAATATGAAGCTATTCCAGCATTTCTGTGACTATGTAGTAAAACAAGCAATGAACGTGATAGAAATTGAGCTGAGAATTGACCAGGCATCACATCCCCCCTTAAACAAATTTTATTCTCTTGATCAGTAAATTTATATCTTTAGTCAAGATCTTTTTTTGATTTCCAGAACACATATATAATTGCCTTCTGAGATCTCCACTTAGATCTGACAGAGACACCTCGATTTACCCAAACACATGTAAACCAGCTATCTTCCTTCGTGTCCAGTATCTCTTACTTAGTAAATTAAGAAATAAAGTGCCCCATCCACACAACAGCTTGGGCCAGGACACCAGGTACCATATCTCCCTCTTTAACCACTCATCAGGTCTTACGAATTCTATTTCCTAAATAATTTCTTTACTCTGATCTCTTGTGTTCATTTTTACTGTCAACATCTTCATCTAAAACTTGATATTCTCTTGACTTCAATAGCATTCTAACTTGTTCTAGGAATTCTTCACTCTTACCACCCTTCAATACAGGAACCGAGTAAAAGAGTTTAAAACTCAAATATAATCAGTTACTCCCCACCAATATTCTTTGCTAACATCTGATTGCCTGTAATAATATAGTTTCTAAAATCTCTACCATAACTCACAAGATACTTAATGTAACACCAACTGATCACTTTAATCTTTATACTCTATTCATGTCTGTTTTCTATCCCTTGAATGACCAAGCTTTATGCCATTTTCATTGTCTTCTGCCTCCTTTCCACCTAGATAAGTTCTTTTAATTTTCCAAGTGTGTTTCTACATTATTCATTCTTTCAGAAAGAATTTCCCTAAATATCTCAAATTAAGTTAGACCTTTATTTTATTTTTCCCATTTTTAACACTCAATACCTGCCTCTCCTACTAGACTGCAGTCTTTATAATGACAGAGCTAAATCCTGCAGTCAGCAATAAAACCAAACCTTGCTATTAAGCTCTGGTGACTCATTCAATTTATATTTCCCCCATTCTGAGAATCTCTGGTCAGTGAACTTGGTAATGAGAACTTCAAATGACTGCTGGCTGAAGAGTTGATTTTGTTTAATAACTTTTGGCATGCTGACAATTTCTAATTCTCTTTGGCTCCAGACCCATATGCTCATTTAGCTGCTTCCTGGATATTCTAATTGAATGTTTCCAATGGACTCCAAATGAACATGTATTAAACAAGTACAACTTTTAGAACTAGTAAGAGGGGTCACTTCTCTGACCCTACACTTTAGAAGTCCCACTCACCAAAAACATACTACAAGTAAACTTACTAAAGGACACATGAGTGCTTTGAAACTCAGGATTTAGCATTCCACACCAGCACAGAACTTTTCATAATCTTAAATATTCATTCTCATGACTAACATTGTTTAGGCCCTAGGGAAATTGCTCTTTACATCACTCACCCGGTGTCCTTGAAATGAAATGTGACTGTGGCCAAATGCAATGCCAGTTGGAGGATTTTGCTACTGCCAATATCTGAATGGACATTACTTCAACAAGTAAGTCCAATTTTGAACAATGGTAGAAAAAAAACAAATTAATTTGTCAACATTTTTTTCTCTCAGCAGGATTGCAAGGTGTTTTCCCTTAACAAAGTACTGTTTGCCAATAGTGACAACTATCTGTTATTTCTTTTTCTTTATAAATATTTTAAAATTTTTATTTATTGATTTTAGCAAGAAAGAGGAAAGGATGGGGGGGGGTGCATTGATTTGCTGTTCCATTTATCTATGCATTCATTGGTTGCTTCTTGTATGTGCAACCTTGATGTATTGGGACAATGCTCTAACCAACTGAGTTACCCAGACAGGGCTCTTTATATTTTAACTAGGGGCCAAGTGCATAAATTTGTGCACCTTGAAAGAAACTGTGGACCGAGAAGCTGTGGTGGGCACAGGGGTGGGTCTTGGCCCATCCTCCACATCCCCACCCAGCCCCTCCCGCCGAGGCCCCACTCCCACCACTCCCATGTGCTGACTGTGCCGGCCCCTCTGCAGAGTGATTGGGGCCGGTGCTACCAGCAGGTGCGAGCGGGGCTGGCGCTGTCAGTGGGTGCGAGCAACGGCTGCTGCCCCAATCACCTCTCAGGAGCAGGGAGAGATGGAGAAGCCCTCAGGGGCAATCAGGGCCAGTAGCTGCTGCTTGCATCCACTGATGGCACCTAGCAATCAGGACCAGCGCTGGGTGCTGGCAGTGGGTGCGAGTGGCGGCTCTGGCACCAGCTGCAGGTGGGAATGTGGTTGGTAATGGGTGTAAGAGGTAGCTGCCGGCCCCAATATCCCCTCAGGAGCAGGGAGAGGTGGAGAAGCCCTCAGGGGTGATTGGGGCCAGCAGCCACCTCTCGCACCTGCTAACAGTGCCGAGTGATCGGGGCTGACACAGGGCGCCAGCAGTGGGTGAAAGCAGTGGCTCCAGCACCAGCAGAGGGTGTGAGCACCAGGTGGGACTGTAACGCGGGAGAGCAAAAAATTTTCAGTAACCACCAGAGGCTTACCCCAATGCCAGTGACTGGTGCCCAGCCTTGGTCTGTCAAGCCCGCTTGCCTGATGCGGTCAACGCCTGCCATGTTCCACACACACCCCTTGGTGGTCAGCACATGTCATAGCGACCAGTTGTTCAATTGTTCTGCTGTTCAGTCTATTTGCATATTAGCCTTTTATTATATTGGCATTATAGTTCTGAAGGTATTCAAGATATTCACAAGAGTTACATGTGGGAGATGAATAATTGTCTCCTCATTTTGGCTTTCTGTTTGGGTTTGTGACTGTGTATTAGGTAGATCCTCTACACCTCTCAATCTCTAGTGCAGGACAGTGTTAAAGGCTGTTTCTGACTAATCAGATCAGGCAAAGACTCAAATCCTCTAGAGACCGCCTCTACCAACAGACTGATAGGATTCTGACTTGGATTTCCCCCCAGGCAATCGTCCTCAGGTATGGCAAGAGTTTTGCCTGAAGGCTAATTGTTACTTTTAATATCATAAGTGGCCTCAGGGCAAGGTGTTTTCCAATAGAGTGTGTCAACTGTCTTCCCCCGGGGCAAGGCAAATGTCTATGTGGGAAATATGCCCTCCTCTGTGTGAGGGAATGACTCAGCCCAGGAAACTTGGGGTGTCTGCCTTCTGGGTTCAATCCCCTGAGTCCCCAGTCTTGGCTTCTGTCCTCACAGCTCCAATCCACTTCACCCTCCCTCTGCCAGAGCACAAGGTGGGTGGCTCCACAGGAATTTTGTGCATTGGCCCTTTAAGAGGGTGCCTGAATTTTTAGCTGCTACTCTGTGCCCTTCCCCCCAAGCAATCATCCTCAGGTATGGCAAGAGTTTTGCCTGGAGGCTAATTGTTACTTTTAATATCATAAGTGGCCTCAGGGCAAGGTGTTTTCCAATAGAGTGTGTCAACTGTCTTCCCCCCCAGGCACGGCAAATGTCTACGTGGGAAATATGTCCTCCTCTGTGTGAGGGAATGACTCAGCCCAGGAAACTTGGGGTGTCTACCTTCTGGGTTCTATCCCATGAGTCCCTATCTTGGCTTCTGCCCTCACAGCTCCAGTCCACTTTACCCTCCCTCTGCCAGAGCACAAGGTGGGTGGCTCCACAGGAATTTTGTGCATTGGCCCTTTAAGAGGGTGCCTGAATTTTCAGCTGCTACTCTGTGCCCTGCTGCTTTTCACAGCCAGATGTTATGTGGGTAACCTCCTCAGCTCTCTGCTGGGGGGCTCAGCTTGGGGATTAGATCCCAGAGTTCTCAGTGATATCCGCCCACAGCTGAGATATCTCTCTGGGACTTCAGTTGCTGTCTGTGGGTGCCCAGCCAGCCCTTTCCCACCTCTGCCCCTCCTACCAGTCTCTATTTGGTCTCCGCTTTAGGTCCTCGGGTGTCAGGGTTCTCTCCTGCAAGTTTTACGTTGATTATTCAGGAAGTTTTTCTGTATTTTAGTTGTAATAGCAGTTTGTTTCTGGGAGCATGTCCATGCAGCATCCATTTACTCTGCCACCATTTTTAATCTCCTAACCTTACTTTTTCCTTATTTTCTTATTTGAGATTTTTTTCTTAGTTCCTTTGTTTATTGTTCTTTCCTTAGTTCCTTATTTGATATTTTTTGTTTGTTTGTTTCTTAAGGTAGATCTACATTGCTATGAATTTCCCCCTTAGAACTGTGTTTGCTGTGTCCCATAGATTTGGGGGTCATTGTGTTTTCATTTTTATTTGTCTCAAGATATCTTTTGATTTCTTCCTTGACTTTCTTGTTAAACTATTCATTGTTTAGTAGCATGTTATTTAGACTCCATGTGTTTGTGTGTTTTCCAGTTTTCTTGTAATTGATTTCTAATTTCATACCATTGTGGTTGGAGAAGATGCTTGATATGATTTCAGTGTTACATTTATGAAGACTTGTTTTGTGGCCTAACATGTGGTCTATTCTTGAAAATGTTCCATGTTTGCCTACTCTTTGATCTCTTCAAACGATCCTATATAATAAAAGCCTAATATGCTAAGTGTCTGGTTGTCTAGTCAGCCACTCAACCAATCAAAGTGTAATATGCTAATGATATGCTAAGGCCGCTCAACCGCTCGCTATGATGTGCACTGACCACCAGGGGGCAGACACTCTGACAAGTAGGTTAGCTTGCTGCTGGGATCCGGCCAATAGGGACTGAACGAGACAGGCTGGACATGCCCTGGAGCCCTCCTGAGGTCCCTCCCTGGCTGGCCAACCTCCCTCATCCCTTTCCAGCCCTGATCGTGCACCGGTGGGGTCCCTCTGCCTGGCCTGTGCCCTCTTGCAATCCAGGACCCCTCGGGGGATGTCAAAAAGCCAGTTTTGGCCCAATCCTGCAGGCCAGGCCGAGGGACCCCACTGGTGCACGAATTCATGCACTGGGCCTCTAGTTTTGTAATACTTCTGTAAAGACAGAAGAGGAAGATAAACTGGACTTTCGTGTAGCATGACTGATCAAAATCTTTCCTTTTGTTGTCATTAGTTTAGAAACATTTCTTTCAGATTTACAACTTGTTATTGGACATATTCAAATTTTAAAAACTGTTGTCAAATTTGGAGAGCTTTCTCTCAAGTTTTTTTTAATATATAATCTATTATCAAACTATTCCTAGAAGTGGGATCACTGGGTCAAATGGTAGTTCCATTTTTAATTTTTTGAGGAAACTCCATACTGTTTTCCATAGTGGCTGCACCAGTCTGCATTCCCCCCCAGCACTGTACTAGGGCTCCCTTTTCTCCACAACCTCACCGACACTTGTTGTTTGTTGATTTGTTGATGACAGCCATTCGCCACTCCTATGCGCTGACGGTGCCGGACCTGCTTGCACCTGCTGATGCGCAGAGTGATTGGGGCTGGTGCCACCAGCAGGTGCGAGCGGGGCTGGCACTGTCAGTGGGTGCAAATGACGGCTGCTGCCCCAATCACCCCTCAGGAGCAGGGAGAGATGGAGAAGCCCCCAGGGGTGATCAGGGCCAGTAGCTGCTGCTCACACCCACTGACGACACCTAGCGATTGGGACCAGCGCTAGGTGCCGGCAGTGGGTGTGAGTGGTGGCTCCGGCACCAGCTGCAGGTGCGAATGGGGCCGGTACTGGGTGCAAGAGGTGGCTGCTGGCCCTGATAGCCCCTCAGGAGCAGGGGGAGGTGGAGAAGCCCTCAGGGGTGATTGGGGCCGGCAGCCACTGCTCGAACCTGCTGATGGTGCCGAGTGATCAGGGCTGGCACAGGGCACCAGCAGTGGCTCCGGCACCAGCAGCGGGTGTGAGCATCGGGTGGGACTGTGATGCACAAGAGCAAAGAATTTTCAGTAACCACCAGAGGCTTACCCCAAAGCTAGTGACTGGTGCCCAGCCTTGGTCTGGCACACCCACTTGCCTGCTCCATCCACCATCCCGCTGCGGCCAATGCTCAACATGTTCCGCGCACATGGTCAGCACAAGTCATAGTGACCAGTTGTTCTGCTGTTCAGGCTATTTGCATATTAGCCTTTTATTATATTGGCATTATAGTTCTGAAGGTATTCAAGATATTCACAAGAGTTACATGTGGGAGATGAATAATTGTCTCCTCATTTTGGCTTTCTGTTTGGGTTTGTGACTGTGTATTAGGTAGATCCTCTACACCTCTCAATCTCTAGTGCAGGACAGTGTTAAAGGCTGTTTCTGACTAATTAGATCAGGCAAAGACTCAAATCCTCTAGAGACCGCCTCTACCAACAGACTGATAGGATTCTGACTTGGATTTCCCCCCAGGCAATCGTCCTCAGGTATGGCAAGAGTTTTGCCTGAAGGCTAATTGTTACTTTTAATATCATAAGTGGCCTCAGGGCAAGGTGTTTTCCAATAGAGTGTGTGTGTGTCAACCCCGGGGCAAGGCAAATGTCTATGTGGGAAATATGCCCTCCTCTGTGTGAGGGAATGACTCAGCCCAGGAAACTTGGGGTGTCTGCCTTCTGAGTTCTATCCCCCAAGTCCCCAGTCCTGGGTTCTGCTCTCACAGTTCCAGTCCACTTCACCCTCCCCTCTGCCAGAGCACAAGGTGGGTGGCTCCACAGGAATTTTGTGCATTGGCCCTTTAAGAGGGTGCCTGAATTTTTAGCTGCTACTCTGTGCCCTGCTGCTTTTCACAGCCAGATGTAATGTGGGTAACCTCCTCAGCTCTCTGCTAGGGGGCTCAGCTTGGGGATTAGATCCCAGAGTTCTCAGTGATATCCGCCCACAGCTGAGATATCTCTCTGGGACTTCAGTTGCTGTCTGTGGGTGCCCAGCCAGCCCTTTCCCACCTCTGCCCCTCCTACCAGTCTCTATTTGGTCTCCGCTTTAGGTCCTCGGGTGTCAGGGTTCTCTCCTGCAAGTTTTACATTGATTCTTCAGGAAGTTTTTCTGTATTTTACTGTAATACCTCTTTGTTCCTGGGAGCATGTCTGTGCAGCATCCACTTACTCTGCTGCCATTTTTAATCTGGAGATGAATAATTGAATTGTTAATTCATATTATTCTTTGAAAATGCTTTAATTGCATAAAAATATGTCTAGTCATTATATGCATTATATGTGTTAGGCATATTCTTCATATTTCTATATAAAATGAGGTTCTTTCAAGAGATGGTTAAAATTTGTGTATGTGATTGTAATTTATATAATGAAATTAAAGCATTTTGCAATATTTTAGGTGATATTTATAATTTATTATATATGATTCTCTTACAATGTTTGAACTCAGTTTATTTGAAGTCTGAGTATTATTGTAAAAAAATTTTGACATTTCAATGTCCTAATTATTCAAAGGAAAAGTTTGATAATAAGAAATTAATTTTAAGAAGCTACCTAAAAATTATGATAATTCAAAAAATCCTGCAAGTTTTACGTTGATTATTCGGGAAGATTTTCTGTATTTTAGCTGTAATACCTGTTTGTTCCTGGGAGCATGTCTGTGCAGCATCCACTTACTCTGCTGCCATTTTTAATCTGGAGATGAATAATTGAATTGTTAATTCATATTATTCTTTGAAAATGCTTTAATTGCATAAAAATATGTCTAGTCATTATATGCATTATATGTGTTAGGCATATTCTTCATATTTCTATATAAAATGAGGTTCTTTCAAGAGATGGTTAAAATTTGTGTATGTGATTGTAATTTATATAATGAAATTAAAGTATTTTGCAATATTTTATGTGATATTTATAATTTATTGTATATGATTCTCTTACAATGTTTGAACTCAGTTTATTTGAAGTCTGAGTATTATTGTAAAAAAAATTTTGACATTTCAATTTCCTAATTATTCAAAGGAAAAGTTTGATAATAAGAAATTAATTTTAAGAAGCTACCTAAAAATTATGATAATTCAAAAAAGACCTTATTTGGCATTAATGTCATTAATTTTTTTCTTATTTTACTTAATGTCTTTTTTTTCATCTTTATTGTTGAAAGTATTACATAGGTTCATTGGTTGATCTCTTCCCACCCACCTTCCCCTGCCTGCCCTCTGAGTTTCAAAAGTCTGTTCATGCTTCTATGACTCTGGAGCTATTTTTTTTATCATCAGTTTATTTGGTTGATAGATTCCACATTTGAGTGAGATCATGTGATACTTGTCTTTCTCTGACTGGCTTATTTTGCTCAGCATAATACTCTCCAGTTCCATCCATGCTGTTAAACATGATGGTAAGAGTTTCTTTTTTATTGCCATGTAGTATTCCATTGTGTAAATGTATCATAGTTTTTTATCCACTCATCTGCTGATGGGCACATCATATGTTTCCAAGTCTTAGCTATTATAAATTGCACTGCTCTGAATATAGGGGTGCATATATTCTTTCTGATGAGTGTTTCAGGTTTCTTAGGATATATTCCTAGAAGTGGGATCACTGGGTCAAATGGTAGTTCCATTTTTAATTT
>NW_005370016.1:3311855-3316043 GCF_000412655.1 Myotis brandtii
GGCAGATGAGCAGTTAGGAGCCAGTGGTCCCGGATTGTGAGAGGGATGTCCAACTGCCAATTTAGGCCCAATCCCCAGGGAATGGGCCTAAACCAGCAGTCGGACATCGCCTGAGGGGTCCCAGATTGGAGAGGGTGCAGGCTGGGCTGAGGAGATCCCCCCCCCCCACCGGGCACGAATTTCATGCACTGGGCCTCTAGTAGGATAATAAGTAAGCCTCTGTGTGGAGTGTTTACAAGTATTAGGAACAGGCTTGTCTTAAACTTAACTTACTAGTATTACTCACCTTCTGAATCCCCACCTAATCTACTGCTTCCTCTGTGTTCTCCATCAGAAAATTGCACCATAAATCATCTATCTGTTCTATCCACTTCCTTTAATATTGAGGATCTCATCTAGTCTGAAGGTCTTCAAAAACATTGCTCCCTTTTGTTAGAACAGTGTTTCTTTGCATTCCTAATTTAACAAACTCCAAAGCAGTTTGAATAATTTTTTTTTTAGGCAGACCATCCCTAATCTATTTGATTAGTCTGAGTTTTGTTTGTTTTTGCAACATATTCTAATTTCACTTTCCTAATGAATATTTATTTACCATTTTAAAATCTGCCTTCATTGAAAGACTATAAGGTATGGATCTAAATTGTTTACCATTGTTTCCAAACACAGTGAAATGTCTGCTTCAGGGAATGTTTTCACCACATTGAATTTAATCATATGAATGAAAAGTATTTAATTGAAAATAAGGCAAAGAATAGAAATATTTCTTTTAAACATAAACCATCATTTAAGTAAAATATGGAGGCATAATAAAGAAATTGGAACATAACTCAAAAAGAAAAGTTGGCAAGAGGAAAATCCTAATGCTGTATTCATAGGCTGAGTTTATCAACAAAACCAGCTATTCATTCCAGCAAACGTCATTAGAACATCCTAGTATAATTTTCCAACTTGTCAATGCTGTAGGACTAACTTTAAGAATATTTTAAATCTATCTCTGTAACAGGTTTTCAGTAATTCAGTAATGAATGTTCAGACTATTTATTTAATGTGAAACCAATCAAAAGTTGCTGCATTGAAAGATAAAAATAAAAGTGTCAGAAATTTGCACAACATTCATATTTTTAATTATTTAATCTTTCTGGTTTATTCTATAACCTAAGATTTAAATAGAGATTTTGAGTTTCAGAAAGACCTGAGAAATGTTTCCACAAAATCAGGTTGCTAAGAAAATAATTTATCTTCTTAATACTTATACATCTAAAATTAAATGTTTCTAATTTAGTGTATTCATTGATGAAAACACTTTTATTGACTTAGAAATAAAAGATTTTTTCTCTTATGCAGTCTGACATACAAGGGAACAAACTAAAATCTTTCCCTGGAGATGAAATGTGTTAAAAAGCTATTTTTACTGTCACTGTAGAGTATTTACTAATACTCTAGTCATTCTCTTTTTGACACTCATTTATTTTATTTTAAATTGTTTTAGAGTAGTCATTAAAACATCTATGTTTTTTATGATATGTAAATTTATAACACTATATCCCTTATATACCAGTATATTACCTCATGATGTATTCAAAGAATGTAATAAGTAGCAATTATTCAGTAACTATTAAAATTAGAAAACCTACTAAGACTAAGAGCCATGTACAATTTAAATCATATCTAAAATATTGTTTTAGCTCAGCCAGTGTGGCTCAGTGGTTGAACATCAACCCATGAACCAGGAGGTCACAGTTTGATTCCCGGGCAGGTCCGGGTTTCAGGCTCCATCCACAGGAGAGGATGTGCAGGAGTCAACCAATCAATTATTCTCTCTCATCATTGATGTTTTTATCCTTCTCTCCCTCTCCCTTCCTTTCTCTGAAATCTATAAAAATATATAAAAATTTAAGATTAAATAAAATATTGTTTTATTATACATGTTAAACATTTTAGAAAACATAGAAAATACAAATCAAAACATTTGATTCATTCCTTCAGTTTGTTCATGATTTCTGCGGTTATTTTGTTGTTGTTGTTTTGTTGCTATAAAGGACCTTTAGTTTATAATTTGGTTGTTGGACAAGTTTGCAATTTGGTCCGGGTTTCAGGCTCCATCCACAGGAGAGGATGTGCAGGAGTCAACCAATCAATTATTCTCTCTCATCATTGATGTTTTTATCCCTCTCTCCCTCTCCCTTCCTTTCTCTGAAATCTATAAATATATATAAAAATTTAAGATAAAATAAAATATTGTTTTATTATACATGTTAAACATTTTAGAAAACATTGAAAACACAAATCAAGACATTTGATTCATTCCTCCAGTTTGTTCATGATTTCTGTGGTTATTTTGTTGCTGTTTTGTTGCTATAAAGGACTATTAGTTTATAATTTGGTTGTTGGACAAGTTTGCAATTTTAAAAATTGTTTTTTGCTGTGTAGAGAACTACAGAAGACCTTTATACTTAAGCCTGGCCTTCTTTTAAATTGTGTTTACATTCACATGTCTATCTCCTGGGAAGTGACTCAAAACACAGTTAATAATGAGCAGAATTTTCCTTACAGGCATAATAGGTTCAGTTTGTCTCCTAAAAAGAAATAGGCAACCTATAATAACTGTCCCCAATATGATTTTTTGAATTTATGTGAAAAACTTCAACCAAGGTATATTATCAAGCAATTACTTCTACTAAACTTTGTTATAAGGAGAGTGCAGAACAAAGAGAATTTCCTAATGTAACTTCTTTCTCAATTAGAAAAATGCAAATTTCAAAAATGGTCCATACAATAAATTCTCAGATAAATAATTCACAAAACCTCAAGAAACTTATGTGTGTGTGTGTGTGTGTGCGCGCGTATGTGTGTATTTTCATGTTCACACTTGCATAAATGCCTATAGAATACACATCCTATATAATAAAGCAGTAATATGCAAATTGACCCTCATGCCATCACAAGATGGCTGCCTACGACCAGGCCGGCAAGGGGATTAGTGAGGGACTACCAAACGACTGAACAAGCAGGCTGCGTGGGGCGACCAGGCCGGCAGAGGGGTTAGTGAGGGATAACCAAATGACTGAACAAGCAGACTGCATGGGACGACCAGGCCGGCAGGGGGGGTTATGAGGGATGACCAAACAACTGAACAGCAGGCTCTGTGGGGTGACCAGGCTGGCAGGGGGGAAAGTTGGGGGTGACCAGGCCAGTAGGGGGACAGTTAGGGACAACCTGGCTGGCAGGGGCAGTAAGGGGCAACGAGGCCAGTGAGGGGACAATTAGGGATGACCAGGCCGGCAGAGGGAGGCAGTTGGGGGCAACCAGGTTGGCTGGGGGGAAGTTAGGGGTGATCAGTCCAGCAGGGTGGGGCAGTTAGGGGTGATCATACCAGCAGGCAGAGGTGCTTAGGGTGATCAGGCTGGCAGGGGGGCAGTTAGGAGCCAGTGGTCACCGATTGTGAGAGGTATGTCCGACTGCCAGTTTAGGCCCAATCCCTGAATTCACAGGGTGACTGGCCAATGAGTCTAAATCCTCACATTTGCCTCAGGGTGGGACAACTCTGAAAGACTATTTTAATTCCAGAATTCCCCTTGGCATGGAATATATCCTTTAGTACAACTGCCTCACAATTCAACCCCTCTTTCAGTTCTAGCCTACTTCTTTTGCTCATTCATGGCTGCTGATCAAACTTGTCTATCCCTCTCTCTTCCTCTCTGTAAAAAATCAATAAAATATATTAAAAAAATAAAACAACTGTTCATTTAATAAGAATCTGTGGAAAATTGTTAAATAGTACATCAACTGATCATTACTTTTTTTCAAAATATAATTAGGTAGGTCTGTTTACCTCATTGCTCAACTTTAATATTACACAAAAGAATTATTAATAATTTGTCTTTTGCATAAACACTAATATTTTCTCTGAACATAAATATTTACTCTGGGGAAATTTTACTTCTGAGCTTGCTCTATACTTTAGATCAGTGACCAGCTGCCCTCCTTTGCCGACCTAATCTCACCCCCAACTGCCCTCCTTTGTCAGCCTGATCACCCCTAACTGCCTCTGCCTCGGCCCCTACCACCATAGCTTTGTTTGTAAGGACATCGGATGTCCAGAAGATGGCCGGTCCACCCAGTCTAATTAGCTTATTACCCTTTTAATAGTTAAGATAGATTATATAGGATAGGATTGCTTAAATGGGG